>NC_134486.1:382670688-382895688 GCF_040206685.1 Ascaphus truei | reverse complement strand
GGAACATTCACATTGGCCCAAAAAAGAGTACACGCAATGTGGGTACAGAACACACAGTTCATGCTTGTATGGGTTGCCCAGCATGGAAACAGACTTTGAAGAGCTACTATATGACAGAAAGCAATTGGAAATACAGCTGAACAATTTTATCTTTGAGATTGGTTTTGCAATAGGTCAAGGTCTTCAGCATGTTTTAGACCAGGGGTGGCCAACTCCAGTCCTCAAGGGACAACAACAGGACAGGTTATCCCTGCTTCAGCACAGGTGGCTCAATCAGTGGCTCAGTCATAATGACTGCGCTGGGAGCAGGGATATCTTTCAAACCTGACCTGTTGGTGGCCTTTGAAGATTGGAGTTGGCCACTCCTGGGCTAGTCTAAAATACTAATCTGTTACAATGAATTATTTAGGAAGAAAGCAGCAAAAACATAATGCAACATGTCCTTTTTCCTTTTCTAACAAATCAGTCCATCTGATCTCATTCCATTACAATTCATAGGAGACATTTTCTATTAAATATTCCTACTGCCCTTAATGCTTACAATGTAAAAACATGGCTGACAACACTATAGCTACAAACGAACACTATGTAGGTTGTTCATTAAACTGCATTCGTGCTGATCGGGGCACAGTCACACAGAAACGTCCATTGAAGTCAACAGGAGTTTCAGTGCGATAGTGCCCCGTTTCGCACTATCACAGTCTAATAAATAACCCAGATACCTAGTGAGAACAATTGAAACCAGGGACTCACTGGGGAGCCGGGATGTTTACAGCTGAATGCAGAAACGCCAGCATTATTAGATCTCTGTCTGCCAGACACCAGTGGCATGGCTCTGACCGTCTTTCACAGCACACCGTGTCATAAAACAAATGTACACGATGCAAACGGGATGCACAGCTGCTTAAGAACAGTTGTCTTCTCTAGGTTGAAACCATACACTTGCCAATGACAGAAAATACTGTAGAAGTCCATTAGTGCAGAGTCTCTCTAAGGGCATTATTCAATGTGGTCTAAAGCAGCCACTTTAGTCATTAGTGCAATCAGCCACTTGGGACTGTATTGAATAAGGCTCTGAATCTTCTATTAACTCAAGCATTTCAAGGCCATACTTTTTTTTTTTTTTTAAAGCAATTATGTAAAATGAACATTATCTTCCAATACTTGTGTGACATTATTACAGCTATTTAATGTTTGTGTTTTGTATATTCATGAAGATGCACTTGACCAACTCCTTACCGCATGCATGCAACATGTACTGTACAGTGAGTGCAGCTGCTCTCAAAATTCCCTAACCTATTACATTTTAGAATATATTGTCCCTTAAGAAAATAAGAGACACACTTGAATGTCAAAGAAAATGCAATAATGATATTGTTTCATAAAACTTTATACAGGGAACTGTGTTTTCCAAAGCAGGCACTTTTAAGCCCATTTTCCTTATAGAACATATAACATAAATCTGTGGTGTGCCTTTTTTTCAGATATCATCGACAATTAAGTGTGTCCGGGTGCATGAACAGCACCACTTATACCGACTGGCTTGTCAGCGAGGACGTTGATGGGAGGCATTTTGGATATTAAGAGAGGCAGCACAAAAAAACAATGATGTTACTTATTTCTGGAATCTGAAGGGTGGTGGCCACCCGGTTTATGACCAGTGAGGTTGTACACTGGGAGACCTACCAGTTGCCACAGTGAAAATTAGTCACGTTTTCTGCTGAACATCAGAACCAACGTTCCAACATGTCTGAAGTCTACTGAACTTTGATGTATTGGTTGCCCCAAGCTACTGTGGTAACCAAACATCTCTAGAGATGTTGGTCTTCAAAGCTTACGTACAGTTCATGAATAAAGAACTCAGTGGTTCTCAATCTTTTTCTTAGGCCCCTAAGCAAGACCAAGTTATTTGGGAACCAATATCCTATTACTAGATGCATCGACGTATGTTTACAAATGCATTGGTTATTTCTAAAACATAGTGTGGTCCCTGAGAAAAGGTGAGAAATGTTGTGAACTGCTGGAACTGAAACATGGTTCTACATTGATTATTTTTGGGAGGAAAGGTCACAACCCAATGTTGCCTATCCACCTCCCTTCTCCTGCCCTTCTAGTGCCCCATCCTGCACAAAGCTCCCATCATGTCACGGCAATGCCCACGTCATCACAGAGACATTCTCAACGTCATGGCAATGCGTCCATTGCCATCAGTGACGAATATGTACTGGACACCTAACAAGCTCCTATTGAACCCCCAAAATAACCACAACATATATATAAGCATATGAGTGTCACAGAGGAGTGCTACTGAGCATGGCAATATATATTTAAAACCAGAGACAGAACATAAAACACAGACAAAGCTCAGTTTTAGCACATCCAGTGAAACTCATACACGGTACAGTGCCTAAATATATATGTATAAATATCTATTAAGTAAAATGGTCTTTTAGTTTGACATTTTTGGCCAAAATTGTTGCAAGCCCCTGAGCCAACTTCACGGCAGACCACAATTCAGGGGTCCCTAACGCTAATATAAATTCTTAGTAACCTGTGTAATAACAGGAAGAATGATTTATAGTAAATCTGTCAATATTAGTTGCAAAGTTCTAAGTCTGATTGAAGCCTTTATTAACCTGTACATTACCAGGAAAAGCACTCTGTATTAGAGTTGTCACAACCATCCTGCAAGCAAACAAGTTCCCCTGAGTGGAAGATGCTATGGATGGTTAAGGGCTCACTCCATAGCATCTTCCACACAGGGGAACTTGTTTGCTTGCAGGATGGTTGTGACAACTCTAATACAGAGTGCTTTTCCTGGTAATGTACAGGTTAATAAAGGCTTCAATCAGACTTAGAACTTTGCAACTAATATTGACAGATTTACTATAAATCATTCTTCCTGTTATTACACAGGTTACTAAGAATTTATATTAGCGTTAGGGACCCCTGAATTGTGGTCTGCCGTGAAGTTGGCTCAGGGGCTTACAACAATTTTGGCCAAAAATGTCATACTAAAAGACCATTTTACTTAATAGATATTTATACATATATATTTAGGCACTGTACCGTGTATGAGTTTCACTGGATGTGCTAAAACTGAGCTTTGTCTGTGTTTTATGTTCTGTCTCTGGTTTTAAACATCAGTGACGAATACTAAGAAAAACATTATACAGAGAAGCTGGCAATAGATCAGTAACATAAGATAGAAAGGTGTAAAGGTGTAAGGACATACTGTAAATAAAAACATGATGGTAGTATGGGAAAACAAAAGCAGCCCCCTAGTGCTAACTTTGAGAAATAATCGGCAACTATAAGTTCTCTTGGGCTTTGTCCCCGGTGGCTGCGACGACGTGCGCCGCGCACACAAGGTACGGCCCTCTAGGGTACGGCCCTCTAGGGGCCGGCCCCAGTAGCTGCCTGCGCGCCTCGGCACAATGCGCGATCGCTTTTGCCAAAAGACAAGAATTTTGTCTTTTGGCGCACTGGTCGAGCATTGGTCACGTCATGTGGCGGTTCAGCCAATGAGGGTGAAACAGCTGCGTGATGTCATGGCCGCGCCCTTGCTGCGCCCCCGCCACGCCTCCCCATCGCAAGTTACCAGTAGTCCCCCTGGTTGCGCTGATGCCGGGAACGAGCGCCGCCAGGCACCCCGCCGGGAACAAGCGCCGCCAGGCACCCCGCCGTGCATGCGCGCCCATCAGGGCCTTAGCCTTAGTAGGGTTCAAAGCGTCTTGTCACACTAAGTACAGCATCTGCAGCAAGTCAACATTCAAGGTCGTAACCAACAAACTGCTCTTATGGAGAACAATATTCTTAGCAAACCAGACATACTTTATTATTATTAGGCACTACAGGGTTAACAACAAGAAATAAGTGAACACTTCTTATTTGGTCTGTGTTAATAAAAAATGGAAGAAGCAACAGAAATCTTTCAGTGTGTAATTACACAGCCTAGGTAAGTAAATGTCACCCTGCAAGCTTATATATATTTAATGGAAACATGGCAGCACCTGAAAGGCTAATTATTCTGTACTGAAATGGGTCAGTGTACTCAGGAGAGTGAGCAGATGATTAGGCACAGTTCTGAAATAACATCAGCCTTTTGTCATCATTATAATGGAGGAAGTAGACTACTTTGTCCTGTGGGCTCTGTATATTTCTTATTTTTAATCTTCTGTTTTGAATGGAACGTAAATCATCTTGCATCTTGTCGAAATCCTGGTTTGAATGCAGAGGCAGCTTAGGTTTCACAAAAGCAATGATTCACGTTTCATTACGGCCGAACAAAAGATACCACGGTGTCTGCATCCAATAAACAACATCATCTGTTACAGGTACACAAGGGCTGACACCAAAGCAAACCCACTATGAAAAGTAGACCATAAAAGTGGTACAAAAGCTCTGGATAAAGTTCCCTTGGCCAAGGCTTAAATAGCGGAGGTCATGTGCACTATATTTGAACCTTGAATGTGCATTTTTTCTTACTCAACAATTTTCTGTTATTACTTGGAGTTACACCGCTCATGCCAAAATACCTACAATTAATAAAATGACCCGGTGCATAGGGGAACATGCAATTAATCGACACAGATATTGTGAGCAAAGAGGTTACAGCAGTCCCTTTAATACGCACTCATGGTCAAAATTGGAGGGAATAAAGTAATGGATATGGATATCCCGAGGAATGGCTGAATCAACTAGCTGCTCCATATACCAATAAGTGATCTGTGTCGATCAACAATTCTCAGCTAAGTTCCCAAATACATGGAACTATTTTTCATGATCCTTAAAAATAAAATGTCTGGCTTTCGCCCAGATGAACGTTTCCTCACTTCAAATGGCGTCACTAGAAGTTGGATAGAGAAGTCGGTGTACAGGCCGTCCTCGGTTATCCAACGGAATCCGTTCTGGAGTTAGCGTTGGGTAGTGAAACCGTTGTAAAGTGAGTCCCATGTTAATCAGTGGCGGTGAGCGTTGGATAATACATTCAAGCGTCAATAAATAGCCCATAGGGTTGCATTGTAAAGTGTTGGATATGCCATTCGTTGTAAAGTGAAACGTTGGGTAACGAGGACTACCTGTACGCTAATTGGTGACTCACTAGGGCCCAAATTCACCAAAGGGTTCTAAGTATTAGAGCATCTTAACTCCCATTCATTTGAATGGGAGATGGGGCATTCTAAAGTGTGGCACCCTTTAGTGAATATGGGCCAAGGTTTCTTTATGACGCCATTTGTTACATAGCGGGAAAGGGAAACAATATAATGACATAAGAAGCTGATAGCATAGTTGCTACCATTCTAAAGATATATCTCAGGAGCAGCTTTCCCATTAAAGAGGCAGGCCGCGCGGCACTTAAAAAAAAAAATATATATATATATGTTTTGTTTTAATATATATGCAGCCTTTAATTACCTTTATTGAAAGCCAATTTCCTAAGCTGCCGATCAATTTGTTCTCCTATGAGCGATCAAAGATCCTGCTTCACTAAATATCTGCATTTCAGTTTCAATCAATCCTTCTGTCAGTGTAACTCACCAGCTACAATGTATTCTTATATTACTAAGGTAACTTTATCTATTGTTACAGTTTGCAGCTCAAAATGCGGTGAACATTTGCAACAAACTATCCCAAACAGGATAGTGTTGCAAATATCTTGCACTGCTGGGGAGGTGGGCTAACGCCTGCTACAAAAATCAAAGGATACTCAGTTCATTCAAACTAATTATAAATGGCATTAAGAGTTTAATAAAAAAAAAATAACAAAACATGCAGTAAGTATTATCTAATACTACAGAATAGATTTCAAGGAGAAGATTCGGGAGTGATCACAGGGCCACACTAATTGTGTGAAGTAATAAAGTATATAATAGTGGTAATTGTAAATGTGGGTGCAAACTGTGAACTGAAAAGTGAATCAGGCAAAAAAAAGGGGGGAAGGGGAACACAAAATGGATGTGTCCCCTAAAAGAATTCACTACCTGCACTCCTACATAATATAAAATCTAACTTTTAATGAATTTACTTAAAACATATATTACCAAACGTTGTGTACTTATGTATTAAAAATGAATTAAATTGACAATGTCGTGCATCCCTGTCAATAAATGTGTGATTATACAATCCCAAAATCAATATTCCTGGGGTTGGAAGGACAGAGGATGCTGTAAGTCAGGGTGTTAACCCCTCTGGAGCACCTATGCAAACAGTAGGTAAATGTATCCTACTCAGTGAGCCTTAGAATGGTCAGAAATCCAGCAATCCTGCTCAGATATATACCAGCAAACACCTACAGTGATAGTAAATGTTATATGACGTTGCATATGCTTAGATGGTACCGCTGACACAGGCTCTATTAATGGAAAATAATTCACAACATAGTGAAGCTGGCACTTACAGTATCATTAACAGTGAGTTGCCCCGCAAAGAGGCTCTAATTGTGCATGTATCATATGGAGCAGGAAGGCAAACTCACTGCCTGTTGGTAAAATTATCCAGCTAATGCTGTCTACATAGATAGAACCAAGAGACTTAAGAGCACTACATTAAAAACAGCTCCAAGTAGGAGACTGACACAACTGCGCGTCCAACGCGCGTTTCCCTCCAGCAAAAGAAGCTCCTTTGCTCCTTTGGACGCGCAGTTGTGTCAGTCTCCTACTTGGAGCTGTTTTTAATGTAGTGCTCTTAAGTCTCCTGGTTCTATCTATGTAGACAGCATTAGCTGGATAATTTTACCAACAGGCAGTGAGTTTGCCTTCCTGCTAAATATGATACATGCACAATTAGAGCCTCTTTGCGGGGCAACTCACTGTTAATGATACTGTAAGTGCCAGCTTCACTATGTTGTGAATTATTTTCCATTAATAGAGCCTGTGTCAGCGGTACCATCTAAGCATATGCTACGTCATATAACATTTACTATCACTGTAGGTGTTTGCTGGTATATATCTGAGCAGGATTGCTGGATTTCTGACCATTCTAAGGCTCACTGAGTAGGATACATTTACCTACTGTTTGCATAGGTGCTCCAGAGGGGTTAACACCCTGACTTACAGCATCCTCTGTCCTTCCAACCCCAGGAATATTGATTTTGGGATTGTATAATCACACATTTATTGACAGGGATGCACGACATTGTCAATTTAATTCATTTTTAATACATAAGTACACAACGTTTGGTAATATATGTTTTAAGTAAATTCATTAAAAGTTAGATTTTATATTATGTAGGAGTGCAGGTAGTGAATTCTTTTAGGGGACACATCCATTTTGTGTTCCCCTTCCCCCCTTTTTTTTTACAGAACAGATTTATTTAAAAAAAAACAAAAAACAAAAATACAAATGTAGGATACTGCCTGGATTGCTCCTTTAACCCAGGGATGTGAGGAACTGTGTTTCATCCACCAGTGAGTTTGTCCACCTATTTAAGCAGGTTACTATTGTACTGCAGTCTTTTGGGCATTACTGAACTACCCTCAACTGTTCCTCACTAAGGCCGCGCGTATAATGCAGTCGATGGCGACGTCGCCCGAAAACAAATGCATTGCTGCCGCCGCGTGCGCTTATAGTAAGCGCGACGTCGCCGTCACGAAAACTGGTAGCCGGCAAAAGTTATATTTTGCCGGGCGGCGGTGTCGCGGATTTCCAGGCATTTGATTGGTTCAAGGGCCGTCACATGAGGTGACAGCCCTTGAAAAATCAAATTTTGGCGGCTACCAGTTTTCGCGACGTCGCGCTTACTATGAGCGCAAGCGGCAGCAGCAGCAATGCATTTGTTTTCGGGCGACGTCGCGTCGCCGGCACTATAAGCGCGGCCTTAGACATGCAAAGATGGTAGACAGAAAAGCATACAGGGAGGCACAGAGACACAGATAGTTCTTTGTCTTATGGGCCTATAATATTCACACTGTATGTAGGCTGTGGCGCTAGGGGGTAACCGGCCTTCATAATAAAGGTGAAGCCTGGCTGGCTGCCCCCCAAAACGTGTGTGATGGGTCTAGTAATGCACCTTATGTTTCCCTGTAACTCTATTCCCATTATACTGTCCCCTGCAGGTTTATAAGCTAGGGATGCCATGTGTGGTTAGAGTCCCTTATAGAAAAAACCTGCAGGACTGGGACTTTGGGAGCGGAAGGTTAAGGGTGGGTGTTGGGGGGCAACTAGAGTTAAAATCTGTATAAAGTGTTGCTGACAGGAGATACCGGTAGTACTGATATTTTACCCGCAAATAGTGTACGATTTGCGGGCACGCGTCTGTACATAAAGACGTGGTGTGGTATGGAAGTCCAATGTAATGTATAGGAAAAACTTGACCTGTTTTGTGGTTTTCCTGTTCCCCTTCTTCAATAGACATGAGATTTCGGGAGTGGGAGTTTTAGGGGGGATATTTGGGTCAAAATGTGTTTAGATTTTGTGTAGGAGTTCGGGGGACAAAGTTACCGGTAGTCCTATAATTCTCCACAGCTTGCAGGCATGATTTGCAGGTACGCGAGGTGAATTACACCGGGGCTACACAGTGCCCCCCAGAATCCTGGCTTTTGAGCCCAAGTATCCCTGACCCATTTCCCTCACAGGTATAAGCAGTGTTCGACAAACCTATACATTTGCACGCCCCGGGCGAGTGGATTTAACATTGTGGCGAGCTCCTATTGGCCCAAGCAGCACATGTGTGGTACTAGGTGGCGAGTAGATTTTTTTGTTCGGCGAGTAGATTTTTTGGTGATTTGTCGACCACTGGGTATAAGGTTCCCCAAGAAATATGAGTTTATTAAAACAGTCTTTTAATGTTTTAAACAGTAAGTATTAAACTCTATACAGTCAGTCCGGGCATCTACATAGATGCCAGGATGTATATATTCCGTAGATCAAAGAGGAGAAGGGAAGTCCAAGGTATCAGGACAGCTGGCAGGTGGGGAAGGGTGGAGGAACATGTTTGTGGATGGGCTCTCAGTGGGCGAGACCCTTTGTAGTGGGTAGACACTGTCGCGCCTGCCCAGCGGGGGGCAATGGGCTGGCAATGGAAAGTCGTTGCCAAGAGAGAGCTCGTAGGCCCGTTTTCCATTGGCCAGTTCATATTGCCTGATTTGCCAGCATCCTGCACCTAAGCACGCCCCCTCCTCTGATTGGATAAAGCCGGGCGAGCCCCCGGCTCGTGATTGGTGGTGGCGGACAAACCCCCTCTCTGATTGGTCGCCAGTCTGTCTTACATAAGAAAGATAGCCCAGCGGGGTCTATGTATGCAGACTGCCCGATCGGACAACCAGACCATCTAGTGGCTTGAGTCGGTGAGGCAAAGGCAGGCTTTTCAAAGTTGCTCTGTTGCAAATAGCAGAGCAACCGGCTTCATTTTTGGAGCTAGGAAAGCCTGTCTAGCTGAGACTAAGGGGCCTATGCTATAAGCCTCAATAAGCCACTTATCGAGGCCTTTTCGCCAAAAAGGCCTATTGCTATTCAGTAAGCCTCGTTAAGTGGCCGATAAAAGCCTTTATCAGGGCTAATCGAGGCTCTAGAACGGCGATTTCCTCTCAAAATCCTCCCGCCAGGAAAAGTTGACGCGAAGGTGGCGAGAACCTGCCAATAAGGCTGCGAGACAGGACTTAGAAAATACAATGCATTTTTTCTGCATCAGATTCATGCCGGGAGTCTCCGGAGCTGATACACATTAATATCAGTACCAGAGACCCCCAACATGAATCCCATCCAATAAAAATGCATTTACAGGCAACCATTACTGTAGCGGCTAACCGCAAAGGCAATGAAGGGGTTAACCACCAGTGCCATATTTATTGTGGGTAGCGGGGGAGGGAGGGTGAAGGTGATATTTGGCCCTCGGTGGGTGTTTAGGCATTGGGGGGGGGTCGTTGTTGCGGGTGGAGTTAACCCCTTCATTACCATAGTGGTTAATACCGCTAAGGTAATGAAAGGGTTAACCCCTCCTGCTACTACACAGCAGGCCTAAACATCCATCCTTGGGGCTACTACCCCCTTCAACCAATCCCTCTACCCACAATAAACAAAAACACACACAACAACCCTACTACCCACCTCCTCTACCCCCAACAACCCCCCACCCCCAACACATACAGTACAGTATTGGGCAAAATTACTATTTTTAAATGTATTATTTGTTTTGTTGGCTTGTGGCTTTAATTAATTGAGTTGTTGGTTTTATTTCTTTAATTGATTGGTTGTCTACTGGTCTAAATTAATTCTTTTGTTTTGTTGTCTACTGGTTTAAATGTATTAATTGTTTTGTTGGCTATTGGTTTAAATGAATTACTTGTTTTGTTAGCTAGTGGTTTTATTTCTTTAATTGATTGGTTGGCTAGTTCTTTTATTTCTTTTCTTATTTTATTATTGTGTATTTTTGTCCTTCATGTTTTTATTAGGTTTACCATTGACTGCTATAGTGGCTTATCATGCCCATATTATATGGGTATGATATACCACTATACCAATCAATGGGTAGAGGGTGGGTATACTGGGTCCGGGTGGGTGGTTAGGCCTCCCGGGTGGGTAGCGGGGGAGGGTGGGTTAACTCTTTAATTACTATAGCGGTTATTAACCGCAAAGGTGATTAAGGGGTTAGGGGCCATTAGATTGTATTTTGTCTTGTATTCTTGCTGGCATCAGAGGACATGGACCTGCAGTATGCTGATGAGGACACCCTTCATGATGGCAGGGGTAAGTAGGAAGGTTTATTTACTTTATTTATGCTGGCTGGCTAACGTTTTATGTTATAATGGGCAAATGACCTATTATCCATATCTGTATAATAGTTATTTTGCCCATTAATTTACTGTATGTGTTGTGGGGGTTTGTGGGGGTTTGTGCGGGTAGAGGAGGTGGGAATTAAGATTGTTGTGTTTATTATTGTTTCTTGAGGGTAGAGGTATTGGGTGAAGGGGGTAGTAGCCCCAAAGGTGGGTGTTTAGGCCTACCGGGGGGTAGCGGGACTGGTTAACCCTTTCATTACCATAGCTGTTCCACCGGTATGGTAGTGAAGGGGTTAACTCTTTTCTCAACCTTCCAGGCAGGCCTAACCACCCACCCTGGGGCTACTTCCCCCTTCATCCACCCCCCCTGAACCAAGAAACAGGCGATTGATGCTTAACCCCTTCATTGCCTTAGTGGCTAGCCGCTAAGGTAATTAAGCTGCTTTAATATACATTTTTAACACTTGTGTAGATAAGCAGTGGGTCTCCAGGAGCAGAACCGCATTGATTTCAGGTCCGAGGACCACCTGGTTCCAGAGACACATGCCCCGTTATGGGGTGCCGGTATCTCCTATGCATTCAAATGTCTCGCGTCACGTGTTCGTAGGAATAAAATGCATAGGAAATACTGGCACCCCATAACGGGGCCTGTATCTCGGGAACCAGGGGGTACCCAGACCTGAAAGCAACGCGGTTCTGCTCCGGAGACCCCCTGCTCATCTACACTAGTATTACATTTTTTTTATTAAAAAACATTAATTTCGGGCGAGATTTGCGCAGGGATAGGCGGCTCTCTCTGTGCAGCTAAAACAAATCGCCGGATTTGGACTTTTGAGAGAGGCGATCATCACGCCGCCGGCTACTCACCAGTTTTGGGAATTTTGCTATCACTGGTAATCAAGGCTTTATGAATACCGTGAAAGCAACGCTCAAAAAACTGGCGGATGGGTGATTTTTTTAATGAAGGCTACTAACATAAGCCCCTAAATCAGACGCCAGGACCTGAACGTAGCGGCCGTGGTTGGGTATTCTCCCCGAAAAGAGTACCAGGAAGCTCGGGACTAGGTCCTGGTCAGGGTAAGCCTTCCAAAGCAGAAACCCTGCACCTATTTGAGGCTAGTTTTCGACCCCAGACCCGCAGTAAGTGTGTATTTCGTCTGTTTTTGTGTATCTATTGTGTGTACGTGTGTTTCATCCGAATAAACCTCATTTTATTCCCCTACCTTGTTTTGCCTAGTGATCCCAGAAAGGTGTTAAAAGTGCGGGTCTCCCGTGACATACAGTAGGCCAAGAAGGTGGTCATCTTCACTAGTGCAGACAAGCAACCTGAATATTGCTAAGGCGAGGCCCGTGGTGTTAAGATATACCAAAGTGCACCATTTACTGACCTTTTGAATAACAAGCAAGCGATTGCTTACTCATCATGTTGTTAAACGCACTGAATAGATGGGTAACTAAATAAATATTAAAAAACGCCTCACTACTTTTAAGGCTATATTTTTAGGCAGTGCTACTCCATAAAACCCCTCCAGCACGGCCCTTTACATGCTCGTTCAAGGTAATGACAACTTAGTAAATGTGGCCCTTTGTGACCTATTCCCTTTAATTATGGCCCTGAGAAGTCTTTCAACACAAGTGGTGTCTAATGCAGGAGTAGCACTTCTTAGGCTGCGTCCATAGACACAGCAGCCGTGCGGAGGGGTGCGGAGGCGCGGAGGCAGAGGGAAAGCGGGTGCTTTCCCTGGCCTTAGTACACGCGCCGTCCGGGGGCTTGTCTATGGGCGGGCCCGTGACGTCACAGAGCTGGTTCGCCCTCATTGGGCGAACCGCTCACATGACCGCCCTATCACACAAGAAATCAGTTTGGACTGATTTCACGCACGTCGCGCGCCCCCTCCCACTTCCGTGCCCGCACGCTGTATAGACGTGATCACTGCCTTTAGGCAGTCTGATCGCTCAGCATGCGGACGCGTCCGCACGGTCTGCCCCTCTATGGACACAGACGACAGAGAAGCCCAATGCTACATCCAACATGACAGAAATACACAGTAAAATACTTATATATTCTCTTGAAAAAGGGTCATTTAGTTTAACCCTTTGCAAGTCCTTACACTACCAGATAAAATACTAATATACCTATATTAGGATTAAAATTCTCATTTGCCTCTATTAGGAGGGAGAAAGACCACATTGGATCTATATCCAGCAGAATGAAAGGACCTACTCACTGGGGAAGTGGGGAGGGGCGGGCTTAAAACCTGGGAAGGAGGAGCCTGTTCAAGGTGTTCTGTTAACCTCTATGGATGCAGCCTTAGTAAATATCACCCTGTATGTATATATGTCTATTTATATAGCGCCATTAATGTACATAGCGCTTCACAGCAGTAATACACGTGGCAATCATATAAGTAACAAATAATACAAATAACACATAATGGGAAGAAGTGCTTCAGTGACATTTAGGAAAATTAGTCACAGCCCTGAAGAGCTTACAATCTAATGATGTGCTGTTTGGAAATAGAATTTGATTCACATATTGTTTTCCTGATATTTCTTTCTGGCCACTTCATAATCAGACCTAAAAACGAAGGAATCTATCTGCGTATTTCGTGACCAAACTACTCAGTGCTGTATTTGTTTTGATGTGAATAGATCTGGACAATTCCATTTAGGAGCCTGTGGCAAAAAAATAAAGCAGAAGAGATGCTGAAGGAAGAAAACTGTCATTTTCTGTGACACAAAAGTGACTATGTATGAAGCTTAAGGAAAGTGTGCGACCGTCGGCCACTCAGTGTTTCTCAATTCAATGTGCTCCAGTCACCAAAAATATAGTGTAAACTCCTTCGAGGAAAGAGGCACTGGGTCTGTGAAATTCTATGTGCAGCACCGAGTACACAGCCAGTGGGGGGGGGGGGGGGGGTGTGAGTGTGTGTGTGAGTGTGTGTGTGAGTGTGTGTGTGTGAGTGAGTGTGTGAGTGTGAGTGAGTGTGTGTGAGTGTGTGTGAGTGTGTGTGAGTGTGTGTCAGTGTGTGTGAGTGTGTGTGAGTGTGTGTGAGTGTGTGTGAGTGTGTGTGTGTAAAATCACATTTTAAGTTATGATGGGTAAAAAAGGCAACAAGAAACTCCACCGTATAGCATATAGCAAATAAAAAAGATCACTTGTGAGTACATTCACATGTGTTAGACAGGTCTGCAACCCTGGCTTTCAACCTTTATCACCTAGAATACAGTGCTTCCACTTCAGCAAGGGATTCTGGGAAATGACATGTAAATGAGCACACCGTGTCACCTTTTGCCTGAAATCCATTTTTACATGGAACCCTTATAAGCTCATGCTCGCTGTTAACACAGCTTTTAAGCACATCATGGGAATCAGATGCAAAGCCAGAGAAACCTTATGCTAGGTGATAATGGTGAATGGCAGTGTTGTAGACCTTTTCAAAGTTATGTGAATGTGATCACAAGTGATCTTTTTATTTGAGGGATATATAATGGAAATATTACTGTATGCTCATTTGTATGTCTTAGACAGGTCTGCAACCCCGCCTTTCACCATTTTCACACAGCACCTGTACTGCAGCAAGGGATTCTGGGATATGATATGCAAATGAGCACACAGTGCCACCTTTTGCTTCAAAACCATTTAACATTGTCCCCTATAAGCTTAATCTTGCTGCATTTCAGAGCTTTGAGCACAGCCTGGGTTAAGATGCATAGCGATCAGTGTTTTATACATTTTAAAAAATTGTAATAAAACAGAATTGTTTAATTTAAAAAAAGGAGGATTTGTTACAAGCGCAACTAACAAGACATTGCTAGGCTTAAAGGCAGCCAAGGGTTTAATGCACCGATTGGTAAAAAAATGATAATAATAGACAAGTAAAGGGGGGGGGGGGAAGAATCATATGCTCCAATATACAGTCTCTGCCACAAGGACATCCTTAAGCTATGCAGCAAGAATGATACAAGTTATAGCTGCAGTGGGAGAGGGAATCAATATGTCGAGAGGAATTTACTGTAGGTAGCAAGTAGTTCCAACTTTGCAAAGAATAAACAACATGTGTCAAAGGCTAAGGCATTATCCCCCCTAGGACTTGCCAGATGCAGCAAAATCCACTACCCTGTAGCTATTGACTTTTTTCCTAGTATATAATGATCTGCTCTGAGTAGACACAGCCCGTGGAATACCCCTATGAGCTGTCACATCTCCCCGAGACTTTTTCTATTTTGGAGTCCATCAAAACCACTTATCCATTTTCCACATTCATTTTAAATGAGTTGCTTTGTAGAAAAAAAAAAAAAGAAATACTCACTTTACCAGTTAAAGGCACGGAAAGCGGGCAAGTACTTATTACAGATGTCAACAAAATATACCTAGCAATACAACATAAGAAAGTGTGTTGCTGTGTATTCAGGGATCTTACATTTGCTGGCGGTGTGTGAATAAAAGCAGTGAGGCTGGTGTGGGACGTTTCCGGTCCCTAAAGATCAGTGTATCTGAAAACAACGGTTTGGGTGCATTACTGGCTAAAGCCACATTTACTCCACCTCAAAAATGGATTTTATGAAACCATTACAGGCAGTCCTCAGTTATCCAACACAATGCATTACTCAAAATGGCGTTGGATAGCGAAACGTCTTAAAGCGAAACACGTTTTCCCATAGGAACACTGTTTAAATGAAAGGTTCGGTTCCTGAAGGCATTTTTAATGCTAAAATACACAAAATATTTTACTCAGGCAATAAGATATGCAGCACACACATAGATTATATAGAGTATATACTGTATTATATATATATATATAATATAACATAATATATCATGTAATTTAATAATATAATATATTATATAGTATAATATAATATTATATGATTTATATATTATATACACATACTGCAAAGCGTCGTAAGAGCGTTGGATAAGCCGTTTTGGCGTTGTAAAAATGAATATAGGTATGCATTGCATAGCGTTGGATAAGCCATTCGTTGTAAAGCGAAGCGTTGTAAAATGAGGACTGCCTGTATTCATAACCAGGATCTTTTCCTATGTTTGGTTGCACCAGTCATTTTGCCAAGAGATTTCAAGGTTCAACAATAGATATACTATATGATCAGCTTCTTCCCTGATTCAAAATGGCCGATGGCCACTTGTTTGTCAGTGAATCAAATCGGTACTGACCATATTACCTGGCACGTCCATTGCTTACAAGGCAAGTCCAATGACGCTGTCACTGTAGATTGGTTTGTCAGCAAAGTTGCCTTGCGGGCAGCTATCTACAAGCTCCCAAATCAACTGATTATAACCAGCTAAATATCTCCAAAATAAGTGATCTCTTATGAGAAATCAATATTATTTTTTACTCAGACAGTTAAAACTTGGGGTTCCACACTTCAAAAAAATATATGTTGTAGTATAAAGCTACATGAAGTGTAACAATGCTCTATTTATTCAAATAAATGGAGCAGGAATCTTCCCAAGTGAGAGAAAAAGACGGCTTCACAGCATGTTGAGTAGGACCCATTGCCTTAGTGAACGCTGACCCCCTTAAAGCAGCAGTCCAAGCTGCTGGTTTTTTTAATTTTTTTTCCCCTTTAATATGTGCATCAATACAATCCACGCAATCATACGTAATTAGCTAAGTTGCAGATCGATTTGTTCTGCTGTGATCGATCAGCAAAGATTCGGCTCGGGGTTCACTAAATGGCCGTCAGTGCAGCAGAAGAGGACCAAAGATGCAAAGTTCTGTGGGGAAGATCATATGACCAGGCAGTCACTTGATACAATTGGTGCACTGCTAGAGAGAGGGCGGGGCTCAAAAAAGGGTGTAATAAAAAAAGAGTAATACAAGTTATTATTACTAGTGCTGGGGTAGCCAACTCCAGTCCTCAAGAGTTACCAACAGCTCAGGTTTTCAGTCTCCGCTTCGACTGAACCACTGTAATGAGAATGGCGTTTTCTTGCGTCTCTCGATGGCCTAGGTCCATGATGAGTTAACTTGTGTCTCTTACAGACATGCATACATGTAGTTAGTGGAAAGTTACTTTTGTTATGAGAAGTTCTCTAGAGATGTGTGGGAGTCCCCTGCGAGCGGGCCTCCCCTCTTGCCTCCCTAATGCTGCGCTTACAGTGCCGGCAACGTCGAGTCATAACAAATGCATTGCGCCGTCGCGTGCACTTATAGTAAGTGCGACACGACCGCTTGATCGCTTTCGCTGAAAGTCATCTCAATTTGATTTTTCCAGCGACCGAAGCCTGACGTCGCGTCACCGTTGCCGGCACTAAAAGCGCAGTCTTGCTGGGATGTTGCCTGAATGTCTGGAAGTATTCTCTGTTACATTTGTACAGCACAGAAATGTGCCAGACTCTCAACAGTGGCAAAGCTGATAGTATACTCAGTACAAATTGATCACAGAATAGCATGACCAGGCAGTTCATCTTAACCGATGATGGGAGTCCCCTGGTTGTTGATGACATCATGAGCGGTATCCTGGGTGCCATAGAACACTGAAATATATCCGAAGCGCAGTACCAAATAAATTATATTTACTCATAACAACTGGTGTTGGTGTTATTCATGTGTGCACTCGTGGGTGACATCGACAATCCGAATCAATCCCTTGAACAAGTAATTTTCTTGTCAGAACAGCCACTGATTGGGCCACCCGTGCTGAAGCAGAGAGATCCTGAAAACCTGAGCTGTTGGTAGCTCTTGAGGACTGGAGTCGGCTTACCCCTGTGCTAGAGGTAAACACAGAAGCTTGTACTAATTATAGAGTGAGCATATGGGTATTCAGGCATGTATCTGTCATCTCTGTCTATGATATTATACATTGCATTGTACATTTGCTAGAAGCAATGTAAAAATTCCCCAGCTATTTCCTATAAGCCCCTTTTTATACTATTCTTGCAGAAACCCAGCAATTTAATTCACGGCTGCAAGTGTCTCAGACCATTAAGGTTGTGCCAGTTTGGAGCAGAGAGAAGGTTTGTTAATTCAAGATGTTCTTTTGCTCAGCACCACAAGTTTCCAGTGATTGGATTTTGCTTGGGGTCAAACAAAGTAGAAATTATGTGGAACTGAACAAAAGCCTTTCTAAGGCTGTTGTTTACAAACAAAGACAACCTGCCTTTCAAACTTAAGCCTTCTCATTTTCTCCTTAAGTTAAATGATACTGGGCCAAATCAAAAAAGCAAAGGAATTCTCGGTGGACCAACAACATGGAACAAGTTGAATAAGTTCACACTGTATACATATTTTTAGCTCCTTCTAAACGAACTATGGTAAGAGTTAAGCCTAAATCAACATAAACCCCTTTGATGCCAAAGTGGCCTGTAACATGTTGAACTCTGAATGCCTCTAGGTGATATGGTTTTTATTCAGGAGTATATATATATATAACTCTCCGTGCTTGGCGCCCTGGGGAGGCTACATCAGTGTATGGTGTGTGATTACATTAGAATAATTACTTTGTCCCGGTGCTGGATGGGGTCAGGTGGGCGATGGAAAAGATGGACGCCAGTAGTTTTTATAGTACAACTTCAATCTTTATTCATGTTCCCCGGCTTGGGAACACTGCATTCACATTTACAGTAAGATTGACAGGGTTGTACCTTGTTTCATCCATGCCGTTATCACTCTATACAGTTGTAGCCAGGTCATCTTTTTCCCCCTGCGACCCCCCCGGGCGCCTCCGTGGTCACGGACGCTGTCGGGTACTGCCAGCGGCAAGCGGCAGACCAGACGGCCATTCAGGAGGGTGGGGGCCGAGGAGGGAGCTCGCCGGAGTGCAGGAGATCTCCGGCGGCTCTTGCACAGGGCGCCGCCATGTTGCGCCGGTTCGCGCATGCGCAGAGAGTCCCCGGCGGCCCGAGATAGTCGCGCATGCGCAGAAGATCGCGCGAGTGTAGGAGCCAGCCAGGAGAGTCGCGCGAGAGGTAGGGAGAGATTGCGGCGGCCATTAGGGGTTAGTGTAAGCACAGGGAAGGCGCGCACGCGGCCCCAATGTTACAGTAAGGGCCTTGGGACTACAATTCCCAGGAGGCATAGGGAGACAGGCACCAGGTGCCTGAGAGGAGCCAATAGGGCTGCAGGACTGCCAGGAGAGCAAGTGGATACATTTGGCGGGCTTGCAGCTACGTTGTCAGTCAGAGGAAGGAGCAGTCAAGGGAAGGAGGTAGGGTACAGGAGCGAGGGACTCCCTGTACTAGGCCAGCACCCCCTTGGCCCAAGATGGCCCTGAGTCCCCCAGTAGTGTGAGTGTTGCCAGGGATAGCCCTCAGGATAGGGAACCTGTCACTTACTTTAGTTGGAACTGGGGAACAGAAGGGAAGATAGGGACAACTGGGGGGGTTTCATAGCGGTAACCAATCCGGGGAGCCATAGCCCAGGGTCCTGTTGTGAATTAGTGGCACGAGACAGCTGGGGGGTTCATAGCGGTAACCAATCCGGGGAGCCATAGCCCAGGGTCCGTGTTGCGAGTGGCGAGGCCACTGGGGGGGTTTCATAGCGGTAACCAATCCGGGGAGCCATAGCCCAGGGCGGCGTTGCGCGTAGTACGAGGCAACTGGGGGGGGTTCATAGCGGTAACCAGTCCGGGGATCCATGGCCCAGGGCCCGTATTATGAGTAGGGTGGGTACAAGACCTACCTATATAGGATAGGCAACCCCGAAGGCCCTAGGAGAGTGACCCTTAAGCCACTTAAGGATGCTGTGCTATAGGGACGGCCTGTAGTGCAGGGTGTGTCACGTTGCTGTATCGTTAGTGAGGGACTCAGCGGATGCTGCGGTTCCAGTGAAGGAGTTCGGACCCACGTTGGGGTCACAGAGAATATCGCCAGGATAGGATCAGACGGATTCATCACGCGTCTGACCCTTTGTGAAGCGTTGCTGATCCGAGCACTGGAGTGCTCGGCAGGTATCTACAGTTCTAAGTGCACCACCGGGCCCTTAGCTTAATAGTGACTGCGCAGTCACCCATTGACTATCTCTGTAGGAGTACGGGACAGTGGGTGGGGTTCTTTGGACACTGGGTGGGATCACCTAGTGTTTGGGAATCGTCCTGCGAGACGTCACTGTTAGTGTCTCACCGTGAGAGAGACACAGGTTATCATTATTATTCGTTAGTAAAGTCCTTAGTTATATAAAGCACTGTGTATGGTATTATTGATTGTCCTGCGAGGAACCACTCCCCCTCTGGTGGGAGCCATCGCAGGTGGAGGCGCTGAATTGAGTAAGTGGTTACCCTAGTATAATTGCCCCAGGTTCCCCGTGGCGGAAGCTCAGCCCTCCTGCGAGCCAACAGGTAACGCACCACACCTGAGTAACAATATATGTTTCCTGCACCCACACAGTAGAATCTGCGATTGGGTGGGGGAATACCCGTTACACAGTACATGGTCCTTCCCTGGGTGCCTTCTGGTAACACTCCATGGAGGTGCATGCACTTGTTACTGACAAGACTACCTGTATTGGACTAGGAACCCTTGTTGTGCTTGCTTAGCTTTGTCCATGTGATTATTCTATTTCGGGCCCCTTCTGAGATTCTGTCCTGCTCTGGGGAGGTTATCACCCTCTTTTCTCCATCAGGCAACCGCCACTCTCAGGGGCTATTAACTTTGTGTATGGAGATCCTTGTGGGGCTGATCTTCTGACATCCCAGAGCCCTATCTAGGCAGCTCTCTGTGGCATGTTGGCATTCCCTTTCCGGGACCTACATATATCTTCTGTGCATTGTTGTAGGGGTCCTAACTGTTAGGGCACTGTCCCCAACTAAAACTCAATAAACAGGGCGGACTAATTTCTCCTTTACTAGAGGGATTTTACCCCAGCCTCTACTCCCCAAGGCTCATACTCTCTTCTGGAACCTACCTTCCAGCACATTTCCTGTGACTCTTATACCCCCTGTCACGTTGTTCCGTGTGTCATCCCAGGGTGGAGCCTATCATCCACTGCTTATTCTGAACTCCTTAGATTACATTAGTAACCAACACAATGAGGGGGGTCACAGCTTCTAGTGTCTGCCGCGGGGACGGATCCCACTCCTGCTCCACAGGCAGGGACTTTTAACTGAGGGTGATGGGGGAGAGCATGGGGAGAGAATAGAGTGGGGTAGAGAATGGGGCAGGGGCAGAGTGGGAGAATGGGAGGAAGGGTGTGTGTGTGTGACAGAGAATGAGGGGAGAGAGGGATGGGAAGACGGAGAGAGGGAATGGGCACCAAAGAGTGGGGGGATGGGGGGAGGGAGAGAGTGGGAAAATGAGAGAGAATGGGGGGTTGGGAGAGAATGGAGGGAGGAGTGAAACAGAAAATGGAGGGAGGGAGAATAGAGGGAGAGAGAGAAGGGGGATAAGAGAGGTGGGGAGAGAAAGGGGAGAAGAGGTGGGGAGAAACGGGGGAGAGTGAGAGGGGGGAAGAGTTTATGTTATGTTAGGAAACTGAAAAAAATAATCATACAGAATAAATGGGCACGCTATAAGACAAATACCATAACAATATTTTTTTTAAGTGATGTCATTTGTTTTATAAATCCATTTCTTAATATGTCCCGGTTTTTACTTTTGAATGTCTGGTCACCCCTAAGCTAAGTGGCAATTTACCTTAAAATGGTTTCTATTATGCTTTGCGAAAAGTGTGAAACATTCAAGTTACTCAATATCTTTAAAAAATAAAAAAGGGTTTCTGCGCCGGGCTAGCATGGATAGAAACGTTTCCCAAGATACTCCTCAGAGGGTCACCTCTACCTGCCGGGCAGTGTCCCCCACCTCCTCCTCCTCCCGCACTATACAGGTGTGTGGAAGGGGTCGGTGTCAGGTTCATATAGAAACCTGATACAAGGCAGGAGGAGATGCAAGTGCCACATGCAGGCCAGTCTATCTCTCAATGGCGTTGGGTCGCCATTGCAACCCGATTCAATTGTGTTTTGTTTTTTAAAGGACAGCCATGCGCTGGTAATTTTAAAATGAGGGTTAGATAATTGGGGTTAGACCAGTTAGGGTCAGGGAGTCAAAAAAGAGTAATGCAGAGAGGGATTTTAGATGGAGTAGTTACAGAAAAAAAAAAGGACAGGAGGAAAGAGAGAGAAATAGAGAATAGATAAACGATTAAAGAGACTAGATAGGGAGAGGGAACAGCAACAGAATAAGTGAAAGAAAAGAAACGAAGGATCGGAAAACTCACAAAAAGGAGAGAGAGGAAAGTCGAGTTTAGTAAGACCATACTACAGAAGTAAGCAGAAGAAGTAAGGCAGTGAACACAAGGGGAAAAGAGGGAAAAAGCTAACCAAATACAGTAATTGGGGACATAAAATAAAAGTAATATGAACATCTAGAAAGAGATCAGAGAGACGTTCCCAGAAGATTGGTGAGTAAAAGGCAGCCCATGGGCTACACCTGTGCCCCCAGCATCAAATGATCCATGACAGCTCCCTTTCCCTCTCCCCCTGGTCTAGAAGGAGCAGTGGCATTGCTGTCACGGATTGGAGCTTTCCCCTGCTCCTCATGGTCATCCGTTTCATGAATAATGTCCAACTCCTCGCCAGTGCCAAACACTCGTTCTGGGGGTAAGAAGAGGAGTGGGACAGTATGAATTAGTGGATAGGTATTAAGCAGCTGACTGGAGAGGGCAAAGAGGTGTGGCTGCAACGTCCTTGATCTCTGTGCACCGGGAAGAGAGAAGTACAGCTCCCCCATGTCACACGCTACCTGTCGCCGTTCCTCCCTTTGCTTGGACAGAGGAATATGTAAGAGTGAGGTCCCGGAAACACCACACCACCACACCAGTCCTTGCAGACCTCCAGCCTATTTTCAGACATCAGTGGTTCTATAATCTTGGAAGATGTAAGAAATCCAGTTTAGTGATATTATATTGTAATATGTACGAATCCGGTATGAAGACAAAATGCCAAGAATATAGTATATTTGCAACGGTTCTTTCTTTACAGTTCATATTATATCGCATATGATATTCTACTATTGAAATTGGTATTTTCTGATAAATTCAGTTACGTTGGAATGGTATTTAGAGTGCAGCTGTGCTGAGTTATCTGTAGAGAAGCCCTGTAGACGACATCTAAGTGACTATAGACAGCTGTGGTTAGAGCTGATGCAACCGGAAGAGACTATGACATCAGGTTGGATTAATAAGGAATTCAGAGAGCCTTCCAGAAGACATGCCATATTAGGTTATTCTCTGTATGGAGGCATGGGCAGTTCCTTTAGTGATAGCAAGAGCTGACTAAGGGATATTATCTGGATACATATCTAGCAGGGGGTAGCTAGTGGTAGAACAGAAGGACTACACCAGGAGGAATTACCAGAAAGATGTGATTGGGATAACCCCAAAAGGAGATAAGCTTCAACATCATGATACGAAGATCAAAAACAAGGATTTCACTCAGAAACATAAAACTATGCAACCATCTTTAAGGATATCCTAACTGTTTGATGTCACCGCCATTTTGTACTATTTTTGTATGTGAGTATTTATCTTCAAAATAAACATTTCTTTTTATGTGATGAGACCAGAACGCCCATTACTATGGTGCTGGGTTAATCCAAGAAAGAGAAATAAGGACATTTTACAGAAGACAACAATGAAACTATTTGACTGAGTAAAGCCAAGTTAAATTCAAATGCTTCCTATTGTCAGTGTAGCCAGAAAGGCATGAACATCCAAACAACAAAACTGACAGATGTTCTAGAGTTTTTCAAGGATACAATTCCCAGTGAGTTTTTGCTGTGTGCAATGCAACTACAGTGCGCAAACATTTAATTTAATTAAATGAAAGTCTTTACAATATTTGAAAGAATGGGGAGCTCCATGACTTGCACAGAAAATAATTTTGCTAATCTGTCATTCAAATTAAAAGTGCACAATAGCTGCATACAAATTCAAGAAGGTCTTTCTACTTTACAAGTGCAGCATTAAAAGTTAATTGCCAAATATTTTACATTCCACTGCAGATCCAGTCTTAGTGTTTAATACTTATTCATGCTGCAGTCAAAGTGAGAACGGCCCTCAGTGCTGCAACCTCACTAATCTGAAGATTTACACACATGTAATCCCTTCTGTCTATGTAAATCTTAAATACAGTACAATGCATTCATTATACAAATGTGTTCTGATGGCTAATTAATTTAGTTAATAATTTTTTTTCTCTAAGAATAAATAGTTGCATTTTTACTCATAGTACATGGTCGATAGTTAACTTTTCCAGGACCAGAGGGGCGTGTGATGTACTGCAAATCCCCAAGCATTGAAGGAGTTAAAATGTTAGTTTTGGCTACTGAAACTTACAACGTGGCTATAAACGTTATAGACGGAATGCCAACTACAAATGAGATGGGCCATTATTTTTTTAGCAGAACAAAATAATGGAAAATGTCCTACAAACTGTATATTCTGCAACCTCATTATGCAGTAATTTAGGTGTGCTGTAGCAGCTGATACTGTATGTCTATGCTCTACTGATAACATGCTCTGAATACACAGAGCAAGCTAAAATTATATGTAGAAAAAAAATGCCTAAAGAATGAAGACCTCAAATGTAGGGTGACCAGATTTACAAAAGTAAAAACCGGGACACATAAAAAAATATATTTATACAACAAATGACATCACCAACTGTGCCCCTTCTCTTTTATGTCTATCCACCCCCTCTCTCTCACACACACACACACACACACACACCATTCTCTCTCTCCCCCCTTCATTATCATCCCGCCATTCCTCCATTCTCCCCCCATCCCTACCTTTTCATTCTCCCCCCATCCCTACCTTCTAGTTCTCCCCCCCATCCCTACCTTCTCGTTCTCCCCCCCATCCCTACCTTCTCGTTCTCCCCTCCATCCCCTACCTTCTCGTTCTCCCCCCCATCTCTACCTTCTCGTTCCACCCTTCCCATTCTCTCTCTCCCCATTCTCTGTCTCTCTCCACATTCTCTGTCTATGTCTCTGTCTCTCTCCCAATTCTGTGTCTCTCTTTCCCCATTCTCGGTGCCTCTCTCCCCCATTTTCTGTCTCTCTCTCCCCCATTCTGTATCTCTCCCCATGCTGTGCTGTGTATGTCTCTCTCCCCATGCTATGCTGTGTCTGTCTCTCTCCCCATACCATGCTGTGCCTGTCTCTCTCCCCATGCCATGCTCTGTGTGTCTCTTTCCCCATGCCATGCTGTGTCTGTGTCTCTCTCTCCATGCAGGAACAGCACAGAGAAGATAGGGTGTAACCAAGAGAGAAACAGTGGCATGGATCTATGAGCAATCATTTGAAAGAATAACCTAGTGAGAAATGAAGGAGCCTGCAGAGAAAGAATGAGTGGGCCTAGACTACGAATAGTAGCCTAGTAAAGGAGGAGTGTCTTGTACGGTAGAAAGAATGATCCAGTGAAGGATGAGTGACTTAGTTAGGGAGGAGTGGCTCAGAGAGGGAGTGTTGTAAAAGTGGCCCAATGAAGGGTGAGTATGTGTTATGTACTAGAAATGGCCCATGTGAGGGAGGAATGGCCTTGTGAAAGAAAATATCGGGTGTAGGGAGGAAAACGTGACTTGTGCATGAGTAGGATTGGTCTACTGAGAGAACAATTTTCTTTTTTAACTCAAATGCATTTAATTTGTGATTGCAGTAATGGGATTCTTCAGGCCTGAGGACTTACACCTATAGGTTTCTAATAAAATTAATGTATGTGGTGAAGAACATTAATGCAAAGACTAGAGTACAAGCCAATATCGACTGCAAAAGCCAAACAAGTGGTTTTATCACGTAACAAACATTTTCTGCAGATTCTCACAAAATAAACTCTATCTATAGCACTTACTAAAATGTTTTCCCAACATTAATACAGATCCAATATAGTTTATAATCGGTTGGCCCTGAAAAGTGCATATAGAAAGATACAAATAAAGGCAAATTAAGGCAAATGGGTGAGAGAACACATGTTGTTGTTCCACATTACTTTTACGAGAAAGGCTTTTTACGACTTGAGAGTAGCTGGGAAGCACCATGGTAGGAAAGAAGAAAGTACCAACCACAGAAAAAGAACTTGCTCTGCCTGTTTGTTGATTGTTCTTATACTTACAAGGTAGGTACATACAGAGATAAATGAAATAACTGCTAGATACAAAAAGGAAGATCCCTATAGCAACTGCACTCTATACCTAAAAAAAAAGTAAATTTTGAAAGTAGTAACCGGAAATACCAGGAAGAGCATTTTCTATTGCATATATTATTGTGCTTTCGTGCATACTGCTTGAATTGAGATTGTCTACCATTCCCAAGGCATGATAAGACCAAGCTGTGAGCTGTGTACAGGTGCGCTGGCGAGTATTCTAAAACTTGCCTATCACCAACAAGACCCAGGTACATGCTGGGTACATGCTGCAACATTTCAGTGACATTTCTGCAGAGACGAATGGCCCATCGGATTAACACAGCAGGGGTCCCTGGCAGTCCCATTCAATTTGAATGGGACTGCCAGGGACCCCCGCTGTTAATCCGATGGGCCATTAGTCTGTCTGCAGAAATGTCACTAAAATGTTGCAGCGTGTACCCAGCATGTACCTGGGTCTTGTTGGTGATTGCCCCAGATTTGTTTTAGAATACTCGTCAGCGCTACAGTAGCAATGTGAAGCAAGATGGTCGGCTCCTATTAAAAAACACAAGACATCCCAATTATTTTGGGTTGCAAGAAATCCGGGATTTGCCCTTTGATGGCTGCCCTGGTGTTATTGAGTATGATGGCAGATATGATTATATATACTGTAACAGGGGACTTATCCCTGTTCACAAATGTGCCTCTAATCCAGCAGTGTGGTGGTTAACTGCTGGTAGCAAATTAACTAACACCAACTGCCTGATTACAGGTGGTAGAAAAAGCCTGCCTTTGAGACAGGAAGTGACTCCTTAGCTCACTTGTGAGCTGAACTTTGGAGACAGAGCAGAGGTTCTTGAGTCTCCCAGGAGAGACTGACCAAGAGAACACAGATCTCTGGAGCTGACAAATAAGACTTCTAAACCTGGATGCTGACATTTTCTGTGCACACACGGGTGCGGTTCCAGGAGAGCAGAGAAGCTTACTCTACAGCAGCTAACAGATAAGACTTTCATTAACAAGACTTTTTATATCTGCTTATTTCATGCTATGTGTTTGGGGCTGGGAGAAATGCTTAACTAAGGGAGATGTGAATTAATTGCATGGTATTTTCACTAGAAATACTCCCAAGTGATTAGAAGCTTTGTCCCCCCCCCTGTGTTTGGATGGATTTCCTGATGAAAAGGAAAAGGCACAATAAAGCCTTATTATAATTTCACCTTATAAAAGTGTCCAATTGTGTACCTCTGTGAACGTCTGTTTACATATACCCTGTGCAGGTAGGTGGCAATTTGCAAAAAGTACCAGCAAACTTAAAAATGTCATGATTCTAATATAACTAGTTTAAAAAGTAAAATACGACCAGAATATGAAGCCTGTTCAACATGATTTAAAAGCATTTAATTTTGTGTATTCAAGATCCTTTTAAAACATTTTACTTGTAGATAGTATAAAGCCTCCCCATGTGCGTATTGTGAGCATGACACCTTTTAAGAGCAGAATATAAAGGTTATGAAGAATTGGAAAGAGGAGCGACATCTTTGAAGGGGAACATCTTGAACAAGATATTTGAGAGTTATAGTAACCTCATGGTGCTGAGCAGACAGATGTGAAAAAAAACTGTGGCTGCTAAATACTTTAATATGGAAAATATTAGAGAAAATCTGGAAAAAATTGCATGGTATTTAATGACCATGATGACATTAGATCAAACATAAGATCAATTATGTAGAAATCTAATAAACAAACAAAAAAAGACTACGTACCATTGATAGAACAGATACAAATATTCACACTTTTCCCCCCTTACATTGCTTTCTTTTTACAGGTGAATAGAAAATGGTTCTTTTATGGTTTTCTTCTATACATGGTCCTCTGACCCTTTCCACAAGAGAATGTTCTAATGAACACATTTTACAAAGTCAAGTGGATTCCAAGCATCTTTTTGGCTCTGACACCTGTGACATTATAAACTTTTATCTATAAATATCAAAGTTACAGTGAATAAATGCTGGGATTGTGCCAGTACAGAAAGAATAGATGTATTTGATAGAAACTGATTCACACACACGTTCCCAGCAAGCTCAAACCCCAACACCCACCACATCATATATATATATATATATATATATATATATATATATATATATATATATACACTGTATATATACACATATATACACACACACACACACACACATAAAAAAAGGAGTGCTACTGAGCATGGCAAATGTATACAACAAAAGACAGGGGAGCCCAATGCTGCATCCAATTGACAAAACATATACTGTATGGTAATAAGTATAAAGTTAAATACTTCAATAATAATATTTACTTGGTTATTTAGTTAAACCCTTTGGCCAAAGCGTCACAAGCCTGCATACCAACGTCAAGGTATAACCAAATTTGCAGGTCCTAATACTACACTGTGAACCTTTCCTTTTACCTCTGTATGAGGGGGAACAACCACAGTGAGTCCTGTCCATACAGCAAAATGAAAAAACCTCCCAAGTTAAAAAGGTTGGTAGGGGTGAGCTCCGGGAGGAGTGGCCACTTACGTCCAAACAACTGCTTCCAGTTAGAAATTGTTTAATACACACATTCCCAGCTAGCTCAAATCCCAACACCCACCACATCACCATCCATATGGTGGGTGTTGGTGTTTGAGCTGGCTGGGAATGTGTGTGTTAATTCAATTTCTGACTGGCAACAGTTGTTTGGAGGCAGGTGGCCCCTCCTCCCAGAGCTCACCCCTCCCCACCTTTTTAACTTGGGAGGTTTTTTCATTTCGCTGTATGGACAGGACCTACTATGGTTGTTCCCCCTCATACAGAGGTAAAGGGGAAGGTTCACAGTGTAGTGTTAGGACCTGCAAATTTGGCAATGCATTGATGTTGGTATGCAGGCTTGTGACGCTTTGGCCAAAGGGTTTAACCAAGAAAATATTATTATTGAAGTAGTTAACTTTATACTTATAACTATATACAGTGGTTGACAAATCACCAAAAAATCTACTGTCGAACACTGACTATATATATGGTTTTTGTGTCTTCTATCAAATATAGAACATTTTTGATTTACTTACCTGTGTGCTGTCCCTTGATGTCGTGTTGCAACCGGTATCGTATGGTCTATATATATATATAGTCAATTGGATGTAGCATTTGGCTCCCCTGTCATTTGATAGAAAATATGAATGTCTCAATGAATACCATACTGTATATCCATCTAATGCTTGGAAAACAACTGCCTTGATAGAGTCGATATTTTGTTTTATTATTGTTATTATTGTAATTCATTTTGGGAACATCTCCTAAAGGTTACATTGTCTTATTATGCCAAGGAAATATGTCTAGTTATAAGAATACTTTTCCGTTGAGAATATGTTTCCTTGTCCCAATAACAGATCAATCTACTGTAACCGTGACTTTTTTATCTGTGCATCTAAAGTTCTTGGATAGTTTAAATTGGATGGAAAAAAATATGGTAATAAGATGCCATTAATGTCAGTGTTTAACTCTGCAATGTTGTACCTCTGAGAGCTCATTAAAAGCAGGGGATATTAACAACCAGCACTAGCCAAGGCAAGGTATTAGTCTGTTCCAATAGCTGTAAATGTTTTAACTACCTAGGGGTAGATTTGTCAAGAGCCGGTAGGGGTTAGTGCCCCGGATCTGGCATAACTCCCAATGACTTGAATTGGAGCCAACGCCGGATTGGGTGCACTTATACATACTGGCGCTTGATGAATCTGCCTTTAACTACCTCTACCAATAATGATTACACTATTCAAAATGCTATTGCTCGAAGCATCTCCAGCTCTTCTACGTGCGCATCTGCATCCAACCTCATGATCTCTGCTGGCTTCCTATTCATTTCCAAACAAGCGACAAGAGTCTCCTCCTTTCTTTTAAGGCTCTACATATATCTCCACTCCGATCTCTCGTCACACCCCTACTCGTCACTTACGCCCAACCCAATGTTGTTTCATCTTTGCCCCTTTTACCTCTACAACCCTCTCCCGTCTTAAACTTTTTCCCTAATCTCTCCCTACCTACGGAAGGCTCTTCCACTCAATATTCGTCAAGCGCCTTCACTTTCCCCTTTCCAAGCCCAGCTGAAAATTCACCTCTTAAAAGAAGCATCATACATTTTCTGTGCTTCTACTACTAACTCCAGATGGACTTAACCTCTCCGACTGCACTTTTAATAATGCACTTTTACTCCTACTGTGTCTGTAAACCTCCCAACATAACACTTAGATTGTTAGCTCTTCAGGGCAGGTTCTCCCTTTGCCTTATGCGGTCATTTACCATTGCACTTATCCCTATTGTTTGCAATTTATTTACCTTATATTGTAACGTTGAAATGTGCTGCGCACATCGTTGGCGCTATATAAACAAAATGGTACATACTGTACGTGCATTATCTGCAAAACCATTATAGTAACATCCTGAGCTGACAAAAATCTGGTTCAGTTCCTGTCATCACAAGAATTGGGCGAATTTTTTTTTACCAACGTTTTGAATTTGCCACAAACACACACAAAACATTTTAGCAATTCCGATATTCAAAATCACCAGAGTTCAAAAATAATGTTTTGAGAATTTTTTTTTTTTTTGGGAATATAATAATATTTATATATTTTTTTTTAGATCCCACCCTGAAAAAAAAATAGAAAAGTAAATAAATCAAAACCTGCAAGGCAACATTTTCACTAAGAAAAAACCCCCAGCAAATATAGTGAATACCGCCACATGGGACAATTGTGCTTTAATTTGTGAATTATTTTATTTCCAAAATTCAAAAAGAAAAGCCTGCAAAGCACATTCTGACAAGAGAGGGGCGCATTTATTTTTTTGCGGATTTGGATCCACCTATGATTGGCCGGTTCCTTTGGTACGAGGATTTCCGTGAATCAGTCACAAAAACAGCGATTCGTCTTTTCTAAACCCCACCCCCCCAATTTTTTTTATCAAGAATTAAATCCGTGGATTCAACAATCCGTTGGTAGTTTTTAAGAATCCAATCCGCGGATTGTGTCCAATGGCGGGTTTTGGATTAATCCGCACGGATTGAAACTGGAACAATCCGTCAACGGATGTTACACCGCAGAGCGGCTTGTGAATGGAAAGCTCGGGAAATTCCGAGAAACGGATTTTTTCCCATTTCACCCATCTCTCTAGTCATCACAAGGTTTCCATTCCGTGATTGTCTGTGTTTTATATATTTTTTAACAGCAACTCTAACCCTATTACCATAGAGGAGGCAGGACTGATGTCATTGTAAATTGACACATTCTATTTTTACAAAGCGCAGAATCTAAAAATGAATTTCACTTTACAAAATGTTTTTGTTACATTTATTGTAATACTGATTCTTCAGCCTAGAATTAAAAAAAAAATAAAGCTCTAGAGATCAGCAGATGTGTCAAAATCGAGCCGTGAATATGTCGTGTTTTTCTAGCAACACTAGATTCGTGGTGTGACAGTGGAGGGCGGTTTTGACCGCAAAAAATGTAGGCGATTGTCGGCGTAAAATGTCCATCTCTAAGAGCAAAAAAATGTCATTTGAACGTATCATTCCCTACAGCCAAATGAACATGGTCTCAGCAGAACTTACTCGTTATAAGGAAAGTGGATTATGGGGTAATTGATAACCCCCAACAAGGGGGTAAAACAGTGAAGTGTATCAAAATATATGGAGCCGACAGAAGGGAACAATTACGGTTTAGGAAAAGGGGACAAGTGCTTCAGCAATCGGGAAAACTGTGACTATGAATGTAGTGGAACAGTGCTTTAATGCACAGTACTTCTGTAGAAAGGGCAAAGGCTCTTCAGATACCTGTCTTTAAATGTTTGTAGTATGTTTCACCAAAAATTTAAGAGGAAGAGGTTACATTGATGACAAAAGTGAAGGTGGGTTAAAGCTGCAGTTCAGTCTTTTTTTTTTTTTTTTTTTATTTATTTTTTTACTTCAATAGTTTCATGTGTGCAATCTCTAATTACCTAAAAGAACTGTATAGCTGCAGGTCAATTCGTTCTCCATTTATTGATAGGCGAAATTTGGTGACATAATTAGAGCTGGCATATGTTTTTCTTCTGCTTCTGTCTCTCAGTGGAAGCTCATGAATATTCATGAGCACTCCTGCACTGACATGTGCTAGAGGGAGGACAGGGCTGACAAAGGGGTGTGCCAGGGCTTGTGACAGGACATGAAGGGGCAGTGCCTTAGCAAATGGCTGTTAAAATAGAATACAAGAAAATTGGTCTTTCAAAGTTGTTTTTTTAAAAACAGAAAATGCTAAAAGTATTTTTTCTTACTACAGAACTGATTTATTAAAAAAAACACACATCCAGGATATTGACTGAACTGCAGCTTTAATGAAAAGGTGGGGAAGCTCCACACCCATTTGTCCCATGAAATTGCAACCAATGACCACATTCAGTGGGCAAAATGGTTTCTGTATGACATCCATGTTGTTCTCCAATGCAACTACAACACACACCACTGCGAAATGCTCAAAGAACTAGATTGGTCAACACTAGAGTCTAGGCGCAAAGTTCACCTTTCCTGTCTTGCCTTTAAATTCTTCATGGGCAAGCTACCCAGCTACCTGAACAAGCTCCTCACCCCTACCACTTGCAGCACTTATCACCTGAGATCAGACTCCAAAAGACTATTCATGGTCCCAAGACTCAACAAAGTATCCGGACGTTCCTCCTCCTTCCGTGCACCCCAAAACTGGAACAACCTACCGGAGACTCTCACATCCAACACCAGTTTAAGTTCTTTCAAATCTAAGGCTGTCTCACATTTTAACCTGGTCTGTAACTGTTTCATACGCTCATAATATATATTTTCTTTAACTGTGCACGCAATGTCTTGTATATAATGTATACCCTGTTCATTTATGTAACTGTACTTATAACCATGTATTATTTGTTTTACTCTGTGCCCAGGACATACTTGAAAACGAGAGGTAACTCTCAATGTATTACTTCCTGGTAAAATATTTTATAAATAAATAAATCCTTTTCTATGTTACTATACAGAGAAGTGCAAAAACTGTGCTTGTGTATTTGTGTTGTGTGTCCATGCGTTGTCACATGTACTGTAGCAGGACTGTCCATATCCTTTTCCAAGTGCATTGTAACTAGCTGTCAGTTCTCTGCATTACTGTACATAACAGGGGTGGGCAACTCCAGTCCTCAGGGGCCACCAAAAGGTCAGGTTCTTAGGATATCCCTGCTTCAGCACAGGTTGAGCCATCTCTGCTGAAGCATGGATATCCTGAAAACCTGGCCTGTTGGTGGCCCTGGAGGACTGGAGTTGGCCACTCCTGGTACATAATATCCTGAGTTTCTGTATTTCTGGCCTACCTAACGAAGAACCGTCAGAGGTTGGGAAAGCTTGTAACCAACTATCTGTTGCTCTAATTACTCCCTCTCATTATTTTACCACAAATTATTCCCCCCCCCCCCAAAAAAACCAAGAACATCTTGGCCAGCTAGGCGGATGTCAAAGTCTGAGTGACCGCCCGGTGTCCTCAGTTCCAGGCACAGATTCCATCACTTACTGACACGACTAAGATGTAAAGCAGGATCGCATTTACAGAATACAGTCAGCACATCGAAATGAAATTGCACACGCTCCTTTTTCGTTGCATTAGCATTTAATAAAGATATCCCACATCAAAACTGTCATCCAATTTATCAATTGTAGAACAGAATAATGAAGGGAAATAACAAGAGACAGGGGCCAACATTGAAGTGTTTTTGCATTCTGTGCAGTTCTACTACCCACATAATTGAAATATTATTATCTGTCTCTTGTACGTTCCTTTAGAAGCAGTTGAAATTCATAAATCTATATATTTTGGAAGATTAATGCACTACAGAGTGAAAAAGAAGAAGAAAAAAAAAAGAACTTGATTGTGTGCAGTTTATTCTGAGAGCTGTGATCACTTGGACCTGTCAGCAACAAAAAAAAAGGGAGCCAGGTGTTATAAATGACAATGATTTCCACACAAGGATCTTGGAAAATGTTTATAGTTGGGTGCTTAAATATTTCACTCCATTTATAATTTCAGGAAAATACCAGGGAAATAAAACATTTGTGGGGAGGGTAAAAAAAAAAAGAAAGAAGAAATCTATGATAAATGAGCTATGAAGGCGAAATGAGAATTAGCTCTACACGGTGACCTATACTGCACTGCAAGAAATCAATCCATAACCTTAATACAGAGAAAGAGACAGAAGTGGCAGCCAGATAAGAGTATAATGAATACCGGGTAGAAAAGCCCAGCACTGATAAGAGGACATTTACAATGGCTGCCCTGCAGCTAACAAAGAAATACTGACGAATAACACACTGTATGGTAGTCTGGGCTATTTCTGGTCGTGGTAATGTTATATTTTGTTATGGACAAATTGTGTATTACTTCATTATTACATATGTTTTTAATGTGGTGGTAACCAATTTTTTTTTTATTAAAAACATACAGTCGTGTCTCCCCACACCTGAAATGGTACCAAATCTACAGTATTACATGGAAAATTAAAAAGAGGAGAGATATGCTATGGGGCATCCCCTGGTCGTTCCAGCCTTCTAACATACTATAAATGAAGATGCGCCAATGGTATGAATTGCTGTAGACTTTAACTAAAGAACAGCCAGCAAACTCATGATTTGTAGCATAGCTCAGTCAACTAAGGCAGACTAAATCCGCTCAGCACTGGAGCAGTTGCAAGCTGCACTCGCCGGATGAGCTACAGAGCAAGCCTTACATGAAGGGTACTAAATCAAGCGTGACTGCTTTAAATCAATGCATATTTTACCATAACTATGTGTGTCACTGATAGGTATCATTATCACTGATGGATATTCCAGAAAAACATACTGAGCTTTCATTACTGCATTCTTCTTGTATTTGACATATGAAGCTTAAACAAATATGTAGCCTAGTGGTTAGAGGTGGGAGGACCTGAACCTAGTAGCTAGAGGTGAAGCTCCTGAACCTAGAAGATGGGCAGGAGGGCTAGGCCACAGAAACTATTACCACTGCTACCATTAGGGGTTTAAGTTGGGCTGTGTGTGGTCTCAGTCAATGTAGCATGTGGAGCTTTTATATCAATGTAACACTTTTATTGAACATTAGCAGCAACCAGCAGCTTAATTTGAATGCAGACTTCCTAGGTTCCCACTGGCAAGGGCACAGGCTTGTGTTGGCATGGGCTACCAGTGATCTGATATGTTTAGAGGTGAGGACAAGGAGGATCTCTCCTACAAGTTGCTTTCTTGTGGCAGCACCAGGTAATTTCACTCAACATCTTCCCAGCAGTCCTATGACCCATGCCCTGTCTGTTCTATCCTTCCAGCTTGAAGGAGTGCTATGGCCCAGCAGACTGTTACACCCAGCAGAGAGGTTCTACAACTTTGAGGCTAGGTGTTCCTGCCACCTTGCTTGCCCTTCTGGTTATTCCTAAACACAATCTAGGAGACCTCCCCCTCTTATACCCTAGCCCACTGGTTTTCAAACTTATTTTGGTTAAGGAACCATGTTGTGAAAATCTGTGGAACCCCAACCATCTCTAATAGCGCTTCTGAGATCTGATGCATTGTAAGGAACCCCAACCCTCTCTAATAGTGTACCTGAGATCAGATGCATTATAAGTGTAGCCATGCCACCTGTGGCTACTAATCTGCTCTTGTACTGGCAGTAAGTCCTGGTAAGTGTAGGTTTTGCCAGCAGTCAATATAGGTTTCCCCCACTCCTGGGTGCTGCATTTGATTGACAGTGGGAGGCGGTGACATCAGGCCTGAGCATGTCCAATCATGGGACAGACCTGGTGCCCTCCTCCTGGCTGTACTTAAGGGCAGTGCCGCCCCAAATTCAGTGTGCCTCTCCCCACTGAGAGAGGCAGGTTGCACACAGGGAGCCTGAGATTGGGGCCTTTCCTATTCCTCTTCCCCTTGGGGGAGAGTGAGGGTAGACCTATACCCTGACTCCTGATAGGCAAGTCGGGAAGAGCTAGGACAGCTGCAGGGGCCCTGACCTGTAGTGGTTGTCCAGGGACCATCATCCAGTGGATAGCTGATCCAGAGAAGCTGTGATTGGGTAGACCACTGCTATGTTGTGGTGTATTCAGTAAAGACCGTTCCTGTTTGCATATACCTCCTACCTGGTATGTGATCTTACTGGGAGGAGAGGGAGTGATTCTACCATAGGAGATCACCTCAATTCATCTTGGAGCCTGCGGCAGATGGAAGTGCTGCACTGCTAGAGTACCATGTGGGTAATGTACCCCAGAAACCTGATGCTGTGTCCCCACTACCATCGGCAGACAGCTCAGCCCCCCTGTTTCCAGCAGGTATCATACACCACACATTTAGTAATGGCCAAATCTCCCACTGGGTGGGGGAAACACCGTTAAATAAGGAACCCCAACCCTCTCTAATAGCGCGTTTGAGATCAGATGCAATGTAAGGAACCCCGACCCTCTCTAATAGCGCGTCTGAGATCAGATGCAATGTACGGAACCCCGACCCTCTCTAATAGCGCGTCTGAGATCAGATGCAATGTAAGGAACCCCGACCCTCTCTAATAGCGCGTTTGAAATAAGATTCATTGTAAAGTCTTCTGTATTTGGTTGATTTTTCTAATGACTTGAAAATTGCAGGGAACCCTTTACGGATGCCCGGGTAACCCAAGGGTTCATAGAAACCCCTGTTGAAAAACACTGCTCTAGCCCAAGCAACCCCCGCCCGGGACAGCCCTAAGCTAGCTCTAAAGGAGTTACCATTAGAGTCCTAATGGCTACAAATATATATTGTAGGTTGCATGTGGCAGAGAAAGACACTCTGTCTTTTCGAAATAGGCAGACAGACACTCTCTGAGCCACCTCTGGCTATAGTAGTACTGTAGTGTTCCCGGATCTGCAGAGCTTTCAGCTCCAGGTGCACTGGTGTAAATATCCCACTAGCCCGGGACAGAGAGTTCAGGTAGACTGCAGAAGAAGAGTGGGATTGCACAACCTGTGAGTCTGCTGTAAAACCTATTTGTATGCGGACATGCTGCTGTGAGCCTAAGCCCATGTCTGCTGTAATCTTATCTCCGTACTATATAAACATATTTATTTTGTTTGCGTATTTTACTACAGTAATGCTCTATACTGCTAGTGTCATAGACAAAACTCGTTTTTTTGTACAGTAGAGTAAATTCCTCAAGTGGAAACCGCATTCGCTGTCCCTAATTCACAAAAAGTGGTCTTAAATACAGTTTTTGCCGATTATAAGGCAACGTTTTTTTTCAATAAAGTTAAGTTGAATAGTACATACTCGCTTTCTAATTGGGCCTGCTCACTTTGTGAGCTAATCAGCAGTCGAATGTATGAGGCAAGAGGGTAAAATGGAGGAAGCTCCTCTTTGGGGGCCTAAAGCGGCCATGTTGCTTGTGGCAGGAAGCTCAAACCGAGACAGACAGAGAGACAAAGAGAGACAGAGCGACAGAGAGACACAGAGGCAGATAGACACAACGAGACAGAGACACAGAAACAGAGACACAGACAGAGAGAGACAGTGTGTGTGTGTGCGTAAACTTTTTTCTTTCCAGCTACTGTATTACTGAAATTAGGGGGCCGCTTTATATTCAGGGTTGCCTTATAAATCGGGCAAAAAGATGGTATGACCACAAGGCAAACATATACACTGCAGCTCTATAGGGCCTATTCATTAAAATGCAAGTATAGAGTATTCATTAAACATCTCGTTTTATTTATTAAACAGTTCTTGCATGTTCAAACCATGTGGCATTCAAATTTTGTATGTAAATGAGTCAGTTTTGCCTCCCACAGAAGGTCAAGATTGTGGATTTTGGGAAAAGGGAGAAATGGAAAGAGAGTAGGAGGGAATAAGAGGAAATGTGTCTAATATAGTAATCTCCCCGTTTCCTTATATGCCTCCAAAATACTTTACTTATTCTACTCTGGATGAGATGTTTAAAAAAATAATAATAATTAGATACTGTAGGCCTTTTTTTTTTTTTTTAAATATGCATGATACTGTATATGCAGAAGTATGCTACTATTTGATTACCACCCCAAGTTGACTAGGCTAAGTATGTTGGAGGCATCTCTCTCTCAAGCTTCCTTGTTGTCTGCCTGGAGAAGGCGAGAATGCCTGTTGTGTCAAAGATCAAACAGTGGATGCACATTAAATTCTTGTAACAATATGTCTGCCTAGAAAATTCTGAGTGAATACAGCGTAAACTCTATATTTGTCGGTTGTCATAGATTAAGCTGTGATAATGCCTATCGCAGGGAAACTACCGAAGACTTTAATTGATGTTTCCGTGTGATTATTCCCCAGGTCGGCGCTACCACAGTTTAATGAATAACTCCTATGCTATCAAGGGAACATAGTCTGTGACTAACAGACCGTGTCCTTATGAGCATTGAACGCACCATCTCAAGAATGGTTCCATCCACCTACAAAGGATCCCACAAAAATCCAACAACGTACCATGGTAATATACAATTTTATTCAGCAATCATTCAATGGGGTTCATCAATAACATGAACTACATCCATTTGTATAATATGAGAAGGCTTAAAGCAGCAATGCAGGTTTCATTTATTTTTTTATTACAGGATTGAAGCAGGAGGTCTCTGGAGCTCAACTCTGTTATTTTCCGCTCCAGGGACCCCCTACCTCCAGATATACTTAGCTACGTAGTGGCGCCGGTATCTCTGTGCTGTTTAAAGCTTCCGGTCACGCGGGTCAATAAGAAGTCACACCGGATGACGTCACCATTATTAGGCACACAGTTCCCTGGCTGCAGAGATACCAGCACTGCTACAAAGGTAAGTATCTGTGGCAGCAGGGGGTCCCCAGAGCTGAAATTAACACAGTTCACCGCAGGAGACTCCCTGCTTCAATCCTGTAAATAAAAAAAAATGAAACCTGTATTGTTGTTTTAAATACTAAATGTTCTGCATAAAACCCAATATAGCTTTAAGGTGTGCCTGGCTTCTACTTGCTTCTACTCGGTACTGTTCTGTAAACAGTAGGATACAGGTGAAGCAATATTTAATATATAAAGTATATGTCAAGAGCTGATTTCTTTACTTTTTCAATGTAATGTACTATACAATAACATTTACAAGCCGCATATTATATTGGTGAATCAATCAGATTGGGGGCGCCTACAGTAACCTTCGATCAGACTCCGAACTTCAGCTTGGTAGCCACAAATAACGAACTCCCCCATGGAATATTGCTCTTAAAAGCAGGTCAGAATATGCACGCTTAAGAGAAAGACGAGCCAGGCTGCCTGCTACCTTGAACCACTGCACCAATTGATTATTTCAGAAAGTGTTATTAGCTTTGAAAAGCATAAAAAGTAAAAAAAAATTCCTTCACAAATGTAAACCAAATGTTGACCTGCTCTACTATGTATTCACATCAATATTGAAACATATCTAGACTCCTTTCAAAATAATTATTATTTTCGTATGCTTTTCATCATTTAGATATTAAGTGATTTTATTTGCTGAAGATAATGTCATCTCAAAATAACTCTTGGCCAGGAAACGTTGCGTCTTCTTTGTATTTATAGATGAGATTTTGAAGATGTTTTAACTGAACATTTAACAGTTTAACCTCTTCACTACTGAGAGTCCTCTTTTCTAGAGAAACCAATTACAACCATAACCATCTATACAATTCGGAGGGGTAATTTCTGGCTGCAAAGCCAGCTGCATGAATAAAAACATAGTTACTAGTACCATTAACCAATGCTAAACTTGTCATGCACACTCAGACTAAACTTAAGGTAAAGGGGTGTTTGAGTTTAGCAAGGAATAGCGTTAGGGGAGAAATTGATTTTGGAAGCGGTTTAGCAAAGCAGTCAAGATGTAGGCAGCGTAAGTGAACTTATTAGGACAGTGACAGAAAAAGGTTACACATACTGTAGGAGGGGGTGTTACAAGAGTAAATCAGAATCAACATAAAGAATAACTCCTAGCATGTAGCAGTAGACTGTTGCAATCAATATAAAGATTAAGTGCACAAGGACTTTAAACTGATTGCTACTGTAAATCGAACAAGAAGTGAACAGATGTGAAGAGATGAGTTCAGTATCCACGAGCAGCAGGTTTGTTGAGAAAGCAGAAAGCATGTTTGGGAAGAAGAAAAAAAAAAAAGGCAAGAGTGTGGCAATATGTGTAGCCCTGTGTAATTTTGGGGTTACATGCCTCTCTCCTCCTGTGCAATAATCCCTGTTAAAAGGGCAGGTTTGCCAGGAGTAATCATGAGGTTTGCCCTCATCCCCTGTGATGTGGATTGTGTAGTGAAGGAAGTGGCATCACGCTCTGCGTCCAATTACAGTGACACAGGGGTGGTGCCTACTGGAGCTATATAGTATGCAACACTGCCTGAATTTAGTGGTGTGTGAGTGTCTCATCCCACTTGAATGAGACTGTCTGACCCAACACATTGCCAGGGCTCTGGCAAGGATTGTGGCCCTCCCCTAGGGAAGAGGTGGGCAGACTATTCCCCTTACTCTATTAGAGAGTAAGGGAAGAGCAAGGACAGCTTCTGGGGCCCTGACTAGGAGTGGTGTCCAGGGACTTCCTTGAAGTGGGCAACCTTATGATGAGCGGCTAGACACCGGCCACAATGATGGTGAAACGGATCGGGGGACACACGCCTCTCAGCGGGTCCCCGTCACCTCAGGCCCCACGGTGGCTCTCTGCCCCGGTTCTCCGCTCCCTCAGCTTCTTACCTGTCCCGCTCCCTCGGCTTCTTACCTGTCCCGCTCCCACGCCGAGCCGTTCCTCCGCGGCGCACGCCGCATCCGCACGCACGCGACCGGGACGCGCTCACGGCAGCCTTACAGAGTGCGCGCGCACCCGATCTTCTTACCAGCCCTCCCGCGCTGCTGGCGCCTCCTCCCATCGGCTGCAGGTGATTACCATGAATCACACCCGTCTCCCTCCCTGATCACCTGGACCTATCCCTGCGATCACCCAGACAGGCCTCCGTTCCACCCCTTGCTACCATTGGCCCTCCTTCCTTTATAACCCCAGTCTGCCCTCTCCTTCATCGCTCTGCATAGCTTCTCTGTGGCTCCTGTGTGCAGTGTCTATGCCAAGCTCTGTTCTCTGTTACAGCTCTTGTTCCTGTCCCTGCCCGTTTGGATACCTTTGTATTGATCTCGGCTCTGTTTGACTACGTGTACCTCTCTACCCCTGGACTCTGCTTTGGACATCACTACGCTGCTTTCTCCTGCCCCTGACCCTTGGCTCTTGGACATTTACCCTCCGACTTCTGGCACCCTGGACTCAGCAAGTATATCGTTAACCCTTTTCTCACCAGGCCCGGCAATGCATCTTACCACACTCCGGGCACGCCCTCACTGCTATGGGTGCGTGTTATACCCTTACCCACCTCAGTACTGGGGACTGGCCAGGTCTGCGGGCATACAGGCGTTACAGATGGGCAGTCTGCCACTAAAGATGACAATAAAGAATGTCCAATTTGAAAGAAACTTCTTGCCTGAGAGTGGAGTCATTCAGGGGCAAGCTGCACCCAGAAGTTCTCTTTCAGAGACTCCTCCCTGCTGTCGTGGGGACCTGGAAGAGATGGAGGCGCTGTACCAGAAGTGAGTAGATTTCAGCATTACCTCACGAGCCACTCCTGATGTATTTCCCCATATCACCGCGTAAGACTCAGGAGTTCTGTAAGACAGCAGGTGCACCACACTATAGTACATGTAACATGGGGCAGTTTCCTCACGTAAGGGGCCAATATGAGATTGGGGGGGGGGGGGGGAGAGAAACACCATTACATATGGGACAAACAAAAAAACTGTTTTATTCTTGAAATGTTACCTATATTTTATATCCATTTAAAAAATAACTTTTTAAAGAGGCTGGAAGTGGGAAGTTTGGAAGTAGTTTAAATGGCAAAAGGACTGAATTTCTACATGGCTACTATAACATCCACATCTTCCTTACCATTCATCTAATACAATTTAGAACAATATCTACCCCCACATTTAAAACTCGTAAGTGTGAAAACGAAAATAAATTCCTGAAAAATGAAAATCTAGTAATCTGCATAGATTTCAGGACTAGTAATCTGCATAGATTTCAGGACTAGTAATCTGCATAGATTTCAGGACTAGTAATCTGCATAGATTTCGGGACTAGTAATCTGCATAGATTTCAGGACTAGTCATCTACATAGATTTCAGGACTAGTAATCTGCATAGATTTCAGGACTAGTCATCTACATAGATTTCAGGACTAGTAATCTGCATAGATTTCAGGACTAGTAATCTGCATAGATTTTAGGACTAGTAATCTGCATAGATTTCAGGACTAGTAATCTGCATAGATTTCAGGACTAGTAATCTGCATAGATTTCAGGACTAGTAATCTGCATAGATTTCGGGACTAGTAATCTGCACCGATTTCAGGACTAGTAATCTGCATATATTTTGGGTCTAGTAATCTGCATAGATTTCAGGACTAGTCATCTGCATAGATTTCAGGACTAGTAATCTGTATAGATTTCAGGACTAGTAATCTGCATAGATTTCAGGACTAGTAATCTGCACAGATTTCGGACTAGTAATCTGCACAGATTTCTGGACTAGTAATCTGCATAGATTTCAGGACTAGTAATCTGCATAGATTTCAGGACTAGTAATCTGCATAGATTTCGGGACTAGTAATCTGAACCGATTTCAGGACTAGTAATCTGCATATATTTTGGGTCTAGTAATCTGCATAGATTTCAGGACTAGTCATCTACATAGATTTCAGGACTAGTAATCTGCATAGATTTCAGGACTAGTCATCTACATAGATTTCAGGACTAGTTATCTGCATAGATTTCAGGACTAGTCATCTACATAGATTTCAGGACTAGTAATCTGCATAGATTTCAGGACTAGTCATCTACATAGATTTCAGGACTAGTAATCTGCACAGATTTCGGACTAGTAGTCTGCATAGATTTCGGACTAGTAATCTGCATAGATTTCAGGACTAGTAATCTGCATAGATTTCGGACTAGTAATCTGCATAGATTTCAGGACTAGTCCTCTACATAGATTTCAGAACTAGTAATCTGCATAGATTTCGGACTAGTAATCTGCATAGATTTCAGGGCTAGTAATCTGCATAGATTTCAGGACTTGTAATCTGCATAGAGATCTCGGGACTAGTAATCTGCATGGATTTCGGGACTAGTAATCTGCATAGATTTCAGGACTAGTAATCTGCATAAATTTCAGGACTAGTAATCTGCATAGATTTCGTGATTAGTAATCTGCATAAATTTCAGGACTAGTAATCCGCATAGATTTCAGGACTAGTAATCTGCACAGATTTCAGGACTAGTAATCCGCATAGATTTCAGGACTAGTAATCTGCATAGATTTCAGGACAAGACCCACTAAGCAATTACTAGAAATAGAAGAAAATCCACTGAAACATGCAAATGAATACAGTCTAAGTATAAACTTCATTGGCAGTGGCAGACAGAGCAGTATTATTGTAACTGCTATACGCACGTGTATTTTTACTCGTGGCAGATTGCACATTGTTATGTCAATCATTTTCAGATTGCAGAATTATGTTGTCAATCAATTTCTTCTGCCTTAATTTCTTATTGACCGCTAACCACCTATAGTAACAGCCTCCGTGGGGGTCACTAACAGAATGGTCTTATACTGCTTTCCCATACAATACACTTTGCTTCCGATTAATCCAAGCATCGATTCTGGGTTAGTTCATCTTTTTTTTGCTCCCTGTTATGTTCACCTTGGGAAATTACTGAAGGCTCTAATGTGAATACATTTGCTATTATATAAGAGAGAAGCGGAACTTTCTGCACTGTGAATACTAGAAGTATTGAGTGTAGCTTGAATGTGATGTCATTGTGATACATGGAAACAGTATGAGGGATAGCGAGGGCTACATACTTTATCGTGTAGTATAGTGACCTATACTAATAGTCAGCCCAGAAAAACGGCACATTCTTAGGATAGTGAGTTACAGGGGTATCCATTGAGCAGGCTATCTATAAAAGTCTCCAGCTGCAAAAGTGGGGCAATAAAATTGCACCATATTTATCAAAGGAAAAAATCGTATTGTACAGTATGTTATGGGACGTTTCTGTTTGATAAATGTGTAGTTATTTGCTCCAGCTTTGCACCACTCTTTCAGCCATGAGACTTTGATACATAGCTCCCGGTAAGTCTCACTGCAGAGCTTTTCTAAATCACATCAGGAACAAAAATGTGGCTTTATCACAGAAAACCAAGTACGGCAGATAGGAGGCTTCCTATTTCTTCGTTAGGCTGCGTCAATGCTCACTGCACGTGCGGCGCGATCAAACACATACAGTCTATGCGAACGTCCATAGTGCGCGCACGTGAGCGACGGCGTGGCTGGTTTCTTCGCGAGACAACATTTTTTTTTATTGGGTTTTGCGATGGCTGGGTCACGTGAGCGGTTTGCCCAATGAGGGCGAACCAGCTCCGTGATGTCATCGGCCCCGCCTCCCCGTCGCGAGAGTCTGTAATCCACAGATCCCTCGGCTGATAGACAAACACGCCGCCATGCGCTCCATCGCGAGCGCGCCTGCACCATGGACTCAGCCTTATCGAGGGCCATATAAACTTTGATTTGTGTGTTATACCATCACAGGAATCGGTTCACTAAATTGTTGAAAAGAATGTTAAAAGCACTGTGCGTAGGTATTAAAACAAACCTATTTAAGTGATTTTTTTTGGACATCATTGGAACCAGAGGATCCTCCGGAGCTGAAGTGTGCTATTTTCCGATTTTGGGGGACACCCGCACCCTTAGGTTCCTGAGACACTTAGCGGTGTAGATACTAGGTTTTAATTTCCATCCTGGGGAAATACTGTAATATGGCTTGCAAAATCTCGCTGAATCCGAATGGGAAACTTCAACGTCCTTTTGGACGATAACGGTGGCCATGTTGTTCCCTCCATGAACACCAACACCTTTACCGGTAACTATCTCGGGAACCATGGAGGTGGGTCCCCGCACGTGAAAGTAGCATGTCTTCACGCTAAAAGACCACCTGGTTCCAATATGTAAACAAATTATTTAACGTTTGGTGTAATGACTGCTATAATTCAGCAGGCCACTGCCAAGCCTGATGAACCACCATTATGCCCCACAGTTTGAAAACCTCAAAGTCAAACTTTCTTTTTAAAACAGCTGTGTCTTTATTTTTCCTGCACAAGACGTCTATTTCTATCAATGGATGTTTGAAAATACTGCAGTGCCTCCCTGTCTCCAGGGTTTAGGGCAAAGAAGAGACAGCAGAGAAACTGGGCAGAGAATGCAAGCAATGTTGGTCTGATGTCCTCTAGGTCGCCAATATCTGCTTATCTTTGAGTACTGGAGGGCAGAATGTGACAAGAATTGGAGAGACAGAAGAGTCGGGTTTTTGTTACAGATTTATATGATACAGATTGTATTTTTTTTCTGTGAGATTTACCATATCTTTGCTTCAACATGAAACAAAACATCTGTTTAACTGAAAAATAGTTTCTCACTTTTGCTGGCATGAAAAGTGTATGTAACGTTTTGAAGTATTTAAACAAAGTTTGCAAAATTACAGTTTTAACATAATAGTTTTTCTAAAACTTTTAAGTATAAATATATACCAGCTATTGGCTACTTTTTAAAATTTAAATATATGCTATGGTTGTTCTTGTTTAAGTGACTGTAGATGTAAAATTGTCCTTGTCTGATCACACCTAGGGGGTTATTCATTAAACCGTGACCATGCTGACCGGAGAACTATTCCACAGAAACACCAACTGAAAGCCACTGTCACAGTTTAATGAATAACCCCCTTGTCCTGTCTATTTCTACGGATTACCGTACCCACATTCCCCCCATGTGTTAACATGTTCATAGTTACCATGTTATATTATTTATTTATTTTAAATCACTGCCATTCACTGCTGTACTATGCGCAAAAACCTTCTGCAAAGCCAGCTTTGACTAATCAATGATTTTAGTTTAACCCCACACCTGCAAACAACACATAACCGCTCCACTCATGATTGACAGAAACCGTTTGGTAGGGTTAGGCGCTTGTCATTACTTTAGCACAGGCCCATCAAACGCAGAATAGCTTGGGGGCCAATTCTTTGATCCGACTGCAAGACTCTGGGCCACATCATCACGGGGGTGGAAAGAACATGAGAAAGCAGCCTATGGCCTAACTGACTCGCATAGTCACTATAACCTATGCGTACACATATATATATAGAAACATCACTGGTATCTATCTTTCTCTCTTCCCCATCTTCCTCTCTCTCTCCCCATCCCATCCTCCTCCCCACCCCCTCCTTTCACTTTCCCATCTCCCCCCCATCGAATGGCCGAATAAAGCCCCTCCCATTCCTCCAAACAACTGCCCGTGTGTTGGACAGATCTGCTTTAGCAGAACAGCACTGGACAGTGTTGTCTTACATCCCTGCTTTCCACTTGGTGCTCCTCAATCAGGTTGCCTTTGATATCTGGTTTCACAGCAAAGAAGTTGCCAGTCTCCATTTGTGCTCTCATTAAGAGAGGGGACTCACGATATGGGAGAAATGGAAGTGGTTTAGAGATCTTGAAATAGAAATAACCCTCCTGTGCTCAGCATAATCAGTAACAATCCTGTGCTTTGTTGAATTCAGGAGGGTCACAGTTCTCTATCTCCCAAAGTTTTGCCTATGAACCTAAATTGATGTACAAGTCTTGTAGAAAAATATATTTGCCCGCTAGAAAAGATTAATGGGGGTTGTGCAACTAGATGCCGTGCATATATAAAATCATTCCATAAATGATTTAAAAGGTGACACAGTGAGTGCTCATTTGCATGCAATTTCCCAGAATCCCTGGCTGCAGTGGAAGCACTGTATGCTAGGAGATAATGGTGAAAAGCAGCAGGGTTGCAGACCTGTCGTGAGCACATTCACATGTCTCAAAGTGGTATTTTTATTTGCTATAAATTATTTAAATATCCAAATCCTCAATGGATTTTGAAATGCACGCAAGAATGGAAAACATTTGAACTGAAAATGCTAATGCTCTTTGATGCTAAAACAAGAACAGTTTATGCCGATATGGGGCTTCTTTCACACTTGTAATGTTTCTCCCTACCTTTTTAGTTGATTTTAATTTCCCAACCTTCTCCCCCCTTCAAATCGCTGATGGATAAATGGTCCGACATCATCTCAAACCTTTCTCACTATCTCTTTCATCCGTGTATTTCCCTGTCTTTTTATTTACATCCCTTTCTTCCAATGACTCATATACATCTTCTGCGTCAGATGGTTATCTTGGATTTCTACATCTGTGTTAAGCTCATTGAATCTCTGTAAATCAGTCTTGTTGACCTGAGAAGGAGAGAGAACTCTCGAAAGCTTGTCTTATAATATCTATAACACCTTCTAATATCTAGGACCTGCAAATTGGTCATGCCGTGAGGTGGCTACAGGCTTACAACGCTTTGGCCAAAGGGTTTCACTAAATGACCCTTACTCCTGAGCAAATTAGCACTGAAGTATTGTACCATATGTTGTGTCACTTTGTATGTTGCGCTGCGCCTTTCTGCTTTTCTTTATAATATCTATTGTTCGTCCAAATAAAAAAGGCAGCATCTAGTACTGAAGAACTCATTTACTCTACACTATTGTAACTAGACTAAGGGCTATTTCTACTGAATTCAACACACACACACACACACACACATATTATTTTAGAACACTACCTCCTCCTCTAACTTCTCTTGTAACCACTCCCTAAAACGCAAGTCAAGCAATGCGCATGCTCCTTGGTGTACTAACGCAATGATACAAATGATGCAGAGTTAAAATGATGCCATTTTCGCCTGTTTGCGACACATTACATATCCCCAATTGTGGGAAACACACTTTGGACACCCCAAAGGTCTCTCCCTCAGATACATGTAATTAAATATCTATTAACGCTGCACTGCTAGAGGGGCTCCTATGCATTGAAAGTCATTCAGGCAGTAAAAGGGTTAATTGCGCCATGGTACTGTAAGCGGACATGGTCTTCCATGACGAGCCATTCCCTCTTTCTTAAAGGTGCAGTTCAGCCTATTAATTTCTTTATGTAGGTGGGCAGCTGGGGGTGTCCTGCTGCTGAAGCACTTTAATTTCAGCATCGGAGATCCCCTGGTTCTAGGGATACTTACCTCTGCAGGTGCCCCCCGGGACCATCCCTTGCAGGGGAAACAAAACGGAGGCGTAACTTTCCCATGGTATGTGGGCCTATAGGAAGCCACACGTCATCCGCAGCGGATTCCAATTGGCCGCGGGAGATCTAAGAACCAGGAAGTAGCCGGCAGCACCTGCAGGTGTCAGTATGCAGGGGGTTCCCTGTCCTCAACTTAGCACGATTCAGCTCCAGGGACCCCCTGCTTCATCATCATAAAAGAAAACGACCCTAGGAAGGAATGCAACTCGAAGCAATAGTGTGAGTAGCAGAATTAATACATGGTCTAGATACAGTAAATAGCATTATTGAATTGGTTGGTATTTTTCATTTCAAACCATCATATAGCGATGTGTCAGTTCATTTCTTTTCTCTACCTGAATCAGCAGCCAGAAATTCAGACACAGCAGTTTAAACAACGTCTGCCAAGGAATTTAAGTCAAAGTATTTAATCTGTTCTTTCTATGAATTTTTGCTGTTTATGCTATTCTGACCTCAACAGCAGAAACATATTTATTTTAGAGACTTGCTGCATCAGAACATTTGGAACGCATCAATCATTCAGCCAATAATACAAAATAATACGGCTAATGAATGTTTAATATCATCCTAACCACAAATAAACCAATCCCACTTATAGCAACAATTACGACTTACACTTAGAGTGTAAGCTCTTCGGGGCAGGGATTCCCTTTCCTATTGTTTTATGTCTATTCCCATTATGTGTTATAATATTGTGTCACGTGTGTTACTGCTGTAAAGCACATGCATGGCGCTACATATAAAGATCTACATACTGTGCCTACATTAATTTGCCATGAAATGCAGAACTGGCTTATTGACTTTGAGAACAGAACATCTGTCTGAATAAGCTGGTTACATCTTACATTGAGCACCTACTGTAAATCTTAACACTTCTTTTCTAAGGGCCACAGTGAAAAGCAAGGATCAACTTAAGAGTCTCCTATAGGCAAAGGGTTTAGATATGATGTGGTGACTGGGAGTAACAAGGGTGACAAATGGTATACAGGCATACCCCGGTTTAAGGATACTCACTTTAAGTACACTCGCGAGTAAGGACATATCTCCCAATAGGCAAACGGCAGCTCACGCATGCGCCTGTCAGCACGTCCTAAACAGCTCCCTATCTGTACCGAAGCTGTGCGCAAGCGGGGAATCTATTGAGCCTGTTATAAATGCGTTATTTACATCAGTTATGCACGTATATGATGATTGCCGTACAGTACATGCATCGATAAGTGGAAAAAGGTCATGCTTCACTTTAAGTACATTTTCGCTTTACATACATGCTCCGGTCCCGTTGCATACGTTAATGCGGGGTATGCCTGTATTTCATTTTTTTCATGGCATGACAAGAAATATCGAATTGGTTGTAAACACCACCAATGTGGGCAGCTCTTGTTTTTGTTACATTGTTTAATGGGCACATGAGATCCTCAAAGCGTATTACTTTCTTTAATAAAGTCGATACTCTGGCATTGGAGATCCTGGAGTTAGTTCCACGTACTGAACTGAAGCCTTTGATACAAAGGCTCACATCCACAGAGGTCGGCTAACTCGTGGCTCATAATGGGCCGTTATCAAAATCCTTAATGGACGTTATTTACTCTAAGAATAACGCAAATACGCAAATCTAACTATATGCAAAAACAACAGCTGTTAGCCATCTCATTAGAGCCCATGTAACCTTTAGCATTGCATTAGCTTCAAATATCGTGGCGTTACTCCCGTGCAGACCCTGAATATTGAAGGTGTTTAATTAAATTTAAAACAGAGAAGACAGCCCCCCCTCCCCTGTTAGCTGTTGTGTTTTAGCCCCCATTGATGTTCCCTTCCTAACTCCCCAGCAGGTTGACCTTTATAATTCTTGTTTAAAACTGTGATTCTGAATATATGTTATGTAAAGTTCTCTGCTTTAAAAAAAAAAAAAAAAACAGCTGTTGGTATAATGCAATGATTAGAAGCTTCCCATACTCCCTTTCCCTTCTGTATCCCAAATACCTTAATAAAAATGTTGTTTAAAAAAAAAAAAAAAAGAGAGAACACAGGAGAGGGAAAGAACCCAGCAAATAACGATTATGTTACATCATACCTAACTGTGGTCTAACCCTCACCCAGACCCTATGAAATACCTATCTCAGGGTCTGGATGTGAGTAACGCCAAGTTTAGCTGTGACCTAACTCACGTCACGTTCAATCCCTGCATTACCTGTAATGGAGCTCAGCAGATGTCTTAGGCTGCGGTCCCAGTGCGTTCTACAGCGCACGGCTCGGCGCCCCCCAATCAGACCGGGCCCAGTACCTGCCTCGGCGCGCATTTGGGGTTTCCTCGGGCCTTCAACTCTTCCAGCCAGGGCATTATTGGCCAGTAATGCCCTGTTCTGAGGGGATTATTACCGAAATATTTATCAGGCAAACTATTATATTTAAATCTATTTAAATCTACATTATCTAGATTTTGTTTTGCAGGAGCCATATTTACTACGTGGTGCTAAGTTGTTCACTTAAACGAGCACATACATTTCATATACTTCTTTACTTTGGGGTAGAGATAGAGTTCTGTCCAGTACGCAAACACTATGTGCCATGTTAACTAAGTAATGCTCTGTCGTACGCCACCTTCCAGCTGAATAACGTGACTAGGCTGCTGAGTGTTTCTTGGTTCAGAACTGCTTATTAAAGAGGCGATCCAAGCTGGCAATTTGTTTTGCATTTTTTTTAAAAACATAGGATTGAAGCAGGGGGTCGGCGGAGCTGAACTCCATTCATTTTAGCTCGGGGTCCCCCTGCTTCCGGAGATTCTTATCTCAGCAGTAGGCGCCGGTAGCCGGCAGGGTTTACGTAATGCCGGCGTTTCAAAGCTCTGGCGGCCTGCGAGCCAATAGGAAGCTGTAACATCATCATGTTCGTCTTCATTTGGCTGGCGTGAGGCACTTTGCCGAAATACCCCCCCCCCCCAGATATTCCGAGATACTGCCCCCTTCAGAGTTCCGTATCTTGGGAAGCAGCCGATATTAATGGGGTTCAGCTGCAGAGACCCCTGCTTCAAACCTTTGTTAAAAAATACTAAAATGAAAAAGGCGCACGAATTGTTCCTTGCAATATGGGTTTATGTCTGCTGCTGCCTTAAGTCAGCGGTGCGCAAAGTGGGGGGTTGTCTAGATTGTCTGAGGGGGGCTCGGGTGTTAGGGGCCCCCGCGCTTCCCTGAAGGCATTTAAAATAGATGCCAGGGATCACATGAGGCCTCTGTAACTGGTTACTTACCTTGGTTCCAACGACACGTCTCCATAGCAAATTGCTATGGCGATGTGACGTCACACGATCCCCCGACGTCATTTGACGCCGGGGCCGTGTGGGGGGGTGGGGTGGTGCGCGAGCCGGAGAGGAAAGAGGGGGGAGCATGAAGATACGTTTGCACACCCCTGCCTTAAGTAGTAAGGCAGTTTATAGAAGAGAGGAGTACAAGGTAGATTTAATTAAAAGGACAGCCCTGGAAGACTAAAACAGATAGTTTAAATATCAATATTTCAGTTATTTAATACTTAACCTCTGCAAGGAGTAATGTTTTCAACTGGACATTCCCTATCATTCTCAGCTAATAACTCAGTATCTGTTGAAACATGCAATGCTGAGTTCAGGTCAGGGAGAGTATATCACACCTTCAAATCTGTTTAAATTGCTCAGTCCCAGGCCAGTAAAATTGTCTTCTAACATCACGGGCCAGGGGCCAAGCAACGAGAAAAAGGTTTCTAAATAAGAGTTGACAAGATATCTATTGAATGAGGCAAAAGCCAAGTCTTCATGAGAAAACAAAAGCAGCTCAAGGCAATTTCCGAAAGCTTGAGTGTGACAGGTAGTGTGATAGGAGATACCGGCACCCCATAACGGGGCCTGTATCTCGGAAAGCAGGAGGTCCCCGAACCTGAAATCAACGCGGTTCTGCTCCGGAGACCCCCTGCTCATCTACACTAGTATTCAAAAATTTATATTAAAATCTTTGATCGCTGGTGAGATATGCGCATGGAGAGGCGGCTCTCTCTGTGCAGCCCTCTCTGTGCAGCCCTCTCTGTGCAGCCCTCTCTGCAGCTGGAAAAAATCGGCGGTTAAGCCCTTTTCAGAGAGGCGATCATCACGTCGCCAGCTACTCGCTGGTAATCGAGGCTTTCCGAATACCGTGATAGTTGCTAGCGTTGCGCTCAAAACACTGGCGGCGTAAACGGCCCAGCGATTATTTTTATGAAGGCTTATAGAATTAGGCCCCTTATATCAAAGTCTGGCTTAACAGACTGTCGTCTGCATACCACTATTAAACTCTTTGTAATTTCAGAAAAACTGAATTCTGGCTGCCATCTTGTTCCAGCTCAAGTCTGGCTATGTTGAGGATGTATAAAAGAAACGCTAAGCTTTGTTTTTGACTCATGGTGGTCTCCTTTATTATATGATGAGTCAATGGGATTGTACACTTAAAAGGGCCTGATAACAGATTTGAACTTGTTTTAAAACATGAAATGCTCTAAGGTACAGTATGGACATTGGATTTAGGTTTCAGTGGTAACGGTTTGTTGCCTGAAACAGTGTGGCAAGCACAGAGGTGAGACACAAATCAGGGTAATGGGAATGTAGGACATGACCCCGGATATCTAATTCACTGATTGGTAAAAAGCTTCTCTGACAGATCACTGTCCCGAAAGCTTTCAGCACCAAGAGCACATTTACAATAAAGTAGTATCTCAATTGTGATGTCACTGTTTTTGAAGCTCCCTGTGCCCCCCACCCTCCCACCCCAGGCACCAACATTAGATTGTTAACTCTATGGGGCAGCAAAGTCTATGTACAAAGCTGCATACAATAATTTAATTTTTCCCAAAACAGTCTCTGCTCATCTCCTCCTTAAATCACTCTCCTGGTTTCCCATCAAGTTTTGGATCACCTACAATGTTCTCCTCCTTATCTTGATATTCCCGTAACTAACACTTAGCTGAGGTATATGGCTAAGTTTTGTTTGTTGTGAGAGCCTGTATATTTACACAGTCTAAAGAAATATATGCAAAGCATTGAAATGCTTTAAAATATACTGTGCAGTCAAAAGCTCCGCATCTCTCTGATGTATAAATCAAAAAAACAAATTCAATTTGAAGTGTATCCCTGATTAGGGGAGGTCAGGTATCTGCTTCTGCGTTAAGCTGCTTTGGGGCTGTTGACAGACCTCTTATATTCTCAAAAGGTCTACTGGCAAACCTGAAAGACCATCAAAGAAACTTGAGAACATCTTAGCTTGATCATGTGTTCTGCAAGTGAACCCGTTTTGAACAGTCTCCAATCTCTATCCTACAGCATGGATTTGGCTTGTTCTCAAACATAAGCCAACATGATTTCATAGCCACACTGCTTTTGCAGCTCTCCCTACTTTATCTCCAATGCAATTCTCTCGTCCCAATGCATGTTAATGCTAAACAGCGCCAAAATAATCTGTTCCACAAAACCCACAGGAGAACACAATCAACAGGATGCTGCTGTCAACCAACACAGAGGAAAGGGACCGTAGGCCATCACATCTGAAGAGCTAAAGGGAGGCAAACATTTCACATAGTAGTGCGGACAACCAATATGGTGCTGGTTTTTACAGGAAGTATCATATTAGAAGATGCTGATAATACAACTTTACAGAAGACTGTTAAGACCTCACACCGAGTTCTGTGCTCAGTTTTGGGAGCCATACCTACAGAATAACATAAAACAGCAGTAGCGCAAAAGAGAGCAACTAATTGAATGTGGTTTGCATTCTAAATGGATCAAGCCCAACCTGGATGGATGTTCTTTCCAGAGGAAGAGGAATGTTAAGCAACATGTCATGCTCTGAAGGTGGAGAGTGGCAACCTCAGGAGGAAGTCCTTCTTCACACAGAGGGTACTGAGCTACATTGTTCCCACTGGTGCAATACGGTGGGACAATTCTGCATTAATACTGCCATTAAATGCTGTGGAAACGCGGTGAGATGCTGCGTTATGATGGGCTATGTGTTATCTGTGGGAATTCGAATCATGCTTTGGATATACAAAACAGGGCCATAAATATTGCATACGCCAGATCAAATGGCGTTTACTCCTTTACACCAGCTTGTGAAAATGTGCGTGGTTGTTGGCTCACATCTCCTTATCTGTTTCTAGAGAATTAATAGATCTCACTCACTTCCCTCTATATCACACCGTAGGTTTTACATATTACGAATCTGAAATACAGTGACAGTAGGTAAACTTAGTCCAAACTTCAACCTTTCTACTTTCTGTGGGAGTACTGTTGGCTGGAAATTGGTTTAGTTTTAAATACTAAACACCTTGTAACCTGTTCCTCTACACGGTCAACGCTTCTTCTCTGATTTGTTCCTCCTATTTTTAACATCATAAGTCTCATTGACCTCTATATCATCTCACTAATTGAAGACCATAGCGAGGGGGAAAAAATGACATTTATTTTTGTATTTTTTAACCCAGAACTCACAAATAACTGTCATTTGCTCCTTGAAAGTTGACATCTGCAATTCGGAACAAGGAGTGACACACAAACCTTGTGCTTGGTATAGACATCATGCTATGCTAAATATCTCAGAAAGCCAAGGATAAAATTGGGCCTGCGGTGTTACAGCAGATAGAAAAATGTGCAGACACGGTGGGCCAAAAAGTTTCCAGCTGCCGTCAAATTGTATGAGTTCTATCGCAGGGCCGGCTGGGTTATTGCGGGGCTCAGTGCAGACATGTGGTGGGGGGCCTCTTACCTTCTCCATCTCTTTCTGCTGGGTCCATCATCATGGCGCCGTGATGTCAAATGGCGTCACATCGCCATGACAACAGGACGTCACGCGACGCCCCGTCGTCATGGCAACATGACGCCACGATGAGGGACCCTGCAGGAAGAGATGGGGAAGGCAAGAGAGTTACAGAGGCCGCCGCACTCTCCCCCTTCAATCAGTTTAATTGTTGTGGGGAAGTGTACGGGGCCTCTGTAACTGCGGGGCTCGGTGGAGTGGCATCGATGGCCCCCCGCCATAAAAACGGCACTGGCTCCATGTACAGTATCTAAAACAAAGTTGTTTTATCGCAAGTCGCGCTGAATTATACCTACGCCAGGCAGCGTCTACTTATTGATCTTAGTTTTGAGTATGTCTGCGTCTGCCTGCTGCGAGATGAGGGATATATGGCACAAACAGGCGTTAAGGTGGCGTTATATTTGCATATATTCATAGGTCTTCCTATTAAGAAATATGTGGCTTGCTCTACTTTCTTGCCGGTTTCCTGCGTCGGTTTTCGCCCTCACATTATACAGTAGGTCGGACATGTAGTTTTTATTTTTGCGTAGAAAATGTGCGCTGCGTGTGCCAAATTCTACAAGAGTAGAAAAACACTAAATACTTTGCGTTCCAAAAAGAACATTTCCAAAATAATGCTTAGTGCTCCAACATACAATGGATTATATTTCAATGGAAGATCAAGAACATAACCTAGAAACATAGAATTAAAAAAAATCCTACCCAAGCAAAGAATACACATGAACTGTAAGCAAAAGAACGATGCAGCAATTCAGTGTGTGCCGTTGTCAAGGCTAAATGGAAATATTTCATTACAAAAGTCCCAGCAGCATTTTTAAAACCATCATAGATATCAGTGTACATCATGTCATGTCCAGAACTGAAAACTGAAGATGATTTCAAGACTAAATATTAATTATGCTATATTCTCTATGTTCATATATATATATATATATATTCAGCATGTAACTGGTTAAAATAAGTAACTTAGTATTATGTTATGTTAGTATAAACCTCCCGCAGCGCAGGAGCAGAAACCTCCCGCAGCGCAGGCGCAGAAACCTCCCGCAGCGCAGGAGCAGAAACCTCCCGCAGCGCAGGAGCAGAAACCTCCCGCAGCGCAGGAGCAGAAACCTCCCGCAGGGCGGGCGCAGAAATCTCCTGCAGGGCAGGCGCAGAAACCTCCCGCAGCACAGGCGCAGAAACCTCCCGCAGGGCAGGCGCAGAAACCTCCCGCAGCGCAGGCGCAGAAACCTCCCGCAGCGCAGGCGCAGAAACCTCCCGCAGCGCAGGAACAGAAATCTCCCGCAGCGCAGGAACAGAAACCTCCCGCAGGGCGGGCGCAGAAACCTCCCGCAGCGCAGGAGCAGAAACCTCCCGCAGCGCAGGCGCAGAAACCTCCCGCAGCGCAGGCGCACAAACCTCCCGCAGCGCAGGAACAGAAACCTCCCGCAGCGCAGGCGCAGAAACCTCCCGCAGCGCAGGCGCAGAAACCTCCCGCAGGGCAGGCGCAGAAACCTCCCGCAGCGCAGGCGCAGAAACCTCCCGCAGCGCAGCAGCAGAAACCTCCCGCAGCGCAGGCGCACAAACCTCCCGCAGCGCAGGAACAGAAACCTCCCGCAGCGCAGGCGCAGAAACCTCCCGCAGCGCAGGCGCAGAAACCTCCCGCAGGGCAGGCGCAGAAACCTCCCGCAGCGCAGGCGCAGAAACCTCCCGCAGCGCAGCAGCAGAAACCTCCCGCAGCGCAGCAGCAGAAATCTCCCGCAGCGCAGCAGCAGAAACCTCCCGCAGCGCAGGAGCAGAAACCTCCCGCAGCGCAGGCGCAGAAACCTCCCGCAGCGCAGGAGCAGAAACCTCCCGCAGGGCAGGCGCAGAAACCTCCCGCAGCGCAGGCGCAGAAATCTCCCGCAGGGCGGGCGCAGAAACCTCCCGCAGCGCAGGAGCAGAAACCTCCCGCAGCGCAGGAGCAGAAACCTCCCGCAGGGCAGGCGCAGAAACCTCCCGCAGCGCAGGAGCAGAAACCTCCCGCAGCGCAGGAGCAGAAACCTCCCGCAGCGCAGGAGCAGAAACCTCCCGCAGCGCAGGCGCAGAAACCTCCCGCAGCGCAGGCGCAGAAACCTCCCGCAGCGCAGGAGCAGAAACCTCCCGCAGCGCAGGCGCAGAAACCTCCCGCAGCGCAGGCGCAGAAATCTCCTATTTTGTCGCATCATCATGTGTGCACTCATTACCGACTTGTAAAATCACGGGGCCTGGTGCAAACTGGGTGCAAACTGAGTGCGGGGTGTCTCACGCTCCCCAGAACACAACCTGTGGGCGGTTGCGGCGGCACTGAAGGGAGCCCACCCAGCAGGGTCCTGACATGTAAGTTTGGCGCGGCGTCCCTGATCGTCGTCTGGGTGGCCTCCCGCTGTGTACTCCGCCACCGCTTCACAGGTGGGGTTCCGGGGGAGAGCGCAGAGCCCGGTGTAGTCACATGAAGCCGGTCCTGTATATAACTGACCAAGTATATGCACAATGTTATTATCTCTCTCACGTTGTACTACACTTCTGAACATGTTGGTACCTTACATAAGAGCCCAACAATAGTATAATTTATTTCAATTTGCAATGTGTCAATGTCTCGTGCAATGTGTAAATGTATGTCTTTATTTATATAGTAAATGTGTAATTAGACATACTGAGTTTCCAGAAAAATCTTCTTTTTTGTGTGAATATCAGATTGTAGAAATAATTAAAATAATACCCAAAGTGCGCAGAACGTGTATTTTTTTTATACAACAAATAAAAAAGGCAATTAATGAACTTCAAAAATAGTGGGCCAACATAAAGTGAATTAAAAATGACACTTTGTTTATTTTTTATTTTGTCTCTCACTGAATCAAATATGATCCCTTCCCTGAGTGCTAGGAAAACAATCTTTGCAAAGTAATGTAATTTGCTGTATGCCATGATTAGAGTTGACAATCAATATCCCTTTTAAAAGAGTGCCCGCCTCGGGGTAATGCAAGTCTCCAGTATCCAGGTCAAAATGGGACTCTATTAAATCCATTCATTTTTTTTTAGCATCCTCACTTAATGCTGAAAGTAGACCCAAAAAAAAGACAAAAGCCACATTGCCAATTACACACAAGGGACGCTGAGCCAAAAACAGCTCGGCAGTGAAATGTGCTTTTGTAGAACAGCAGAACAAAGTCAGTCTGGTAAATATGTCAAATGAGCAAGCTAACAACAACTATACTAACTGGCATAAAAACAATGGATAATGAATGTATGTGCAGTGTACGTTTTCTATAGGTGTTCTGTACAGTGTTCCTCAAACTCTTCAACCTGAAGCTTCGGGGGGGAGGGGGGGACATGAGCTTGTTGCCTCGAGCCCCCCTCACCATTCTTCTCCCTTCCCCACCACAACCTTACAAAACGACCACAGCTGTATTAAACCATAATGTTATACAAACATTTAACAAACCACTTTACCCTGCCAGTGTCCCGAAACCTTTGGACAGACCAACAGCGCCCAGCTGTGGCCCCATCCCCGGCCAGATACCGCCCAGTCTCCTTACAACAAGCGATGATATTGAGGCATTTCCCTGTACCCACCACCCAGCAGATGCACCCCCACTGGAACAGGGTTTTAGCCCCCAAATGAAACAACCTTGTCGCCACAAGCAGGGCTATTTAAACCCTTAAATTAGTCATGGTGCCTCCAGTTCCATTACCACCTTCTCCAACGCGTCCTGCAGCGTCATATTAAGAAGATCCAATCCCAAATCCAACAAATGAACCCCATCTTCCCAATATAAACCCGCATTCCCCAAATCAAAATCTAAGTTAAAAAAAAGAACACCCTACCACCCAACTGACACACCCATATTACGTTTTCTTCGGCTTCGCTCAATTGCTTTGCCATTCCTCGCCCTGCAGCAAACTTTCCTAAACACAATCTCTGACCAAATTAACAGCAAACCCCTAAGCAACTGTGCTACAGTAGGTCACGTCATATTGCGTACATCAAGTCCAAAGATTACCGCGTCACCATGGCATTGCACTAACACCGATTGTGGAGCCCGCCTATCCCTTGCAAAACACAACAACTCTGGCAACAACTGCCTCCACCTCATCCCCCATTTACCCCATCAAAACAGTGCCGCACAATCCCTTTTAGCCCCAGCCTCTTCCCATACCTGCGTACATACTGTATAAATCGCCCACGATCCATACAGCCACAGCCAAGCATCCCGTAGCACCCCAAAAAACACCATCACAAACAGCTCTCTCTCAAACTCAGATGAACAAGCCTGCTCCACCGCCCCCATCGCATCAAACCTTCCAACATTTGCGGAGATATCCACCTTCTTTCATCCTCTGAAGCAGGTAACCGCCTCAACCCGCCCACAGCTCTCCACACTATGAATGTTTTAGAAACATCCTCCAAATCCAGAAATCTTAAGAAAAATTACACCCAGCCAGCTTCCTTTCCACAGAACCTCCAGTCACACCCCTGTCCCCTAAATATAAAACAAACCTCCATCGCTGCTCCAGCACTATCCACCCTCTGCCCCTGACCCAACTCTACACACCGTGCTGAAGCATACTGTACGCCATAAACGTACCTGGAGCAACGGAAGCCCGCACCAGGTCCATTACTCCATCGCCATCAGCTCCTACCGTGCCGGAAGGACATGCTGCCGGTACCGATCTGTCTCCGGAGCCCGCCTTCTGAATCCCTCTTACTGCAGGCGAAACAAAGTTTCAATTCTGTTAACACCCCTCAACCTAAACAAAGACATAAAAACCCTAACCTGACATGCAACAAATGCAAAGTGCTGCCCCCCCTCCCCCCTATTGGGAATACGGTCTTGCCACCTCTCCATCATTTCTATGGTCAGTTGCGTTGCTACTACATCCCTAGCTGACTTAACCCCTTCCAATGTACCCTTACGAAACATTTAGATTCCGCATGAGCTCCCCTGCACCCGAAGAACTCATGCCGAAACTTACAACTACTCCCAAACCGACACTGTCCCTCACCGAACACCCAACAATACCCTTTGTGGCTACTGGTCGGCGATTCAGCCTACTGTATGCTCCGCCAACTTCCCCCTGCAAGGAACCCGGTTTATCCAGCATCATCAATTCTAGCCACAAATCCATGTCCTTGGATCCCAAGTCAAGTGCTTTCTTAACCCCATCTTCTGCCTAAACAGCTCACTATATCGCCACCACGCCATACATTCTGTATGCGAACCCCACCGAATCCGAATAATTAAATAAGGCCAAGCAGTGCTGAGGACACTTTTCCCCACGAACACTTGACAAAATTGAAAAACCCTGCAGCCAATTCCAAAACGTTTGCGGGAATAATCTATTTTCAATGTCCGCTTTTCTCGTCTCCCCTTTTTTTAACTGACCTGGTCACTGCCTCATTATTGCCCCGATAATGACAAAATCACCTTTCCAAATTTTTCCTCTCAGGTGCATCCCTAAAGGAACTTTCCAAGCATGTATAATATCCTAAAATCTGGCATCAGGCGGCTTAACACTTTTTCAACTGACCCTGTGTTAACACCTGACCCGGCTGCTCCAACCCCTTTGGCCACTGGATCCTTCCGAGCTTGCCACCTCAACAGGAGGTGGGGGAGCCTTTTTACCTCGTAACCCAGGGAGCATAGTGGGGGTCTTGGCCCCTTGGTCCTGCCGCCCTTCCCTTTCTGTCAGGGCTCTCTAAATTATTATTAAAGCTGCAGTTCAAGCTGTCGTTTTAAAAAATATGTGCATCAATACAATCTACACACTGACAAGTGATTAGCTAAGCTGCTGATCGATCTGTTCTCCTGTAATCAATCGCTGAAATTCAGCTGGGGGTTCACTGAATGCGTCTTGGGTAATCTTCTGCTGCACTGACAGACAAAGCTCTGTGAGGAAGATCATGTGACCCGGCAGGCACTAGATTCAATTGGTTGGCTGCTAGAGAGAGAGGGCAGGGCTCAAAATGGTGATGCTGTTTCAGAAGGGGAAGGGGGTGTGACTTTGTAAATGGTTGCTATAGGAACAAAATTGCTGGTTGCATTAGAATACATTAAAAATCTCGTTAAAATTGTTTATTTTTTTAAATGCTACAAGTATTTTCTCATAGTACAGAACTGATTTATTTAAAAAAAAACACATGCAGGATATTGCTTGAACTGCATCTTTAAACAACACACTATAAGACTCGTTATGATAATTGTAATAACTTATCTTGCATCTCATTTAAAAGTTTTTGTTGCATCTCTACTGTGCCCATTCTTTCTCTCTTTAAGGGCTGGGAGGGTATTTTGTTATACCGGGGAAAGGTGCACTACAGTACACTGGGAGAGTCATTTGACGCTGCGATTTGGAAGAAGACGAAGGAGGCGGCACCGGATAAGTATCTAGGGGCGGCGGATCTGGAAAGCCCCCTCTGGTTTTGATGGAGTGTATTATGTGCATGTTGCAATTGTTTTCTGGTATAGGCTTCCACTTGTTGGTTTTGATATAGTAATTGATATGCCCGATTCCCTAGTACCTGCCATTGTGCTATCTGAAGTATGCCTGTCATTCATTTGAAAAGCTGGTAATTAAGTCTTGAAGTCACAAAATAAACACAAAAAAAAGTGTTGATTTTCTTACTATTGCGTCTTCAATTTTTTTTTTTTAAAGCTTCAATATAATTTGCAAGCTAGATGAGCGGTTCTGAAATTCCCCCGTTCAGCAGCATTAGAATTCCTCCCATTAGATCAATAATAGCACAATAGGACTTGCAGGAAGACACACTGGGGCTTGACGCTGTGCCATTTTTACATAAACTCCACTCGGGAAGACCCACAGGAAAACATTCACTGTCAGACCATTAAATGCCTTCAGCTGAGTTATATTGTCATTAGTGTGACTGTTGAGATATTGTCTTCTGTTGGGGATTCGCTTGCATTAGCGCATAGGTTTTTTTTGTCGTCCCCCCCTCCCCATCATCATCTCAATGCTGCAAAGGGATACACAGATTTTTGCAACAGAACGGTAAGAGAGTGTCAGGTTTTTAATTACTGTGTCTATTTTCAGGTGAGGCAACAGGGTGTCCTAGGAACAGAAGATCAGGAGCGCAAATATATCCAGGTTTATGAAAAAAAGAAATAAAAAGACACATATAGTGCAGGGTGTGCTAAAAGATTTTTTTCATGAGCAAGTGACAGCAATAATTTCCTGTTTGGAAGAATGGATGATTTTTTACAATAAGAAAGAAAGGATGTACATGGAACAAAGGCGACTGAAAAATGCAGTTCAATGCATGCAATTGTCAACGCTAACACATTCAACACTTAACACATTCAAGTTTGAACGTTGGATAGTGGTCCTACATTAATTTTTACTCAACTCCACTCGCCATTAATCTAAAATGGGGTCTAGGCAATTAGACTCAGGGTTAGTTACAGTAGCTTCCTCTAGCTGCGTTCTGTGCTGCTAAAAGGGTAAGAGGACGAAGCTGCTTCCAGAGCCTCAATCTTGGTCAGGGAAAGTGGACACGAAGCCCACATCTGAATATAAGACCAGCATCCAGATGCACGGCAGTTCTTTGAGTATCTCTGCATTAGGACATTGCAATAAGAAAAATCCAGGGGCAAGAAATGGTCATGGCTGGCCAAGTCCGGGCATCAGGCACAGTGTCCGGGTGTCAGGCACCGTTTCCGGGTCGGCCTGTCAAACCCCCCCTCCCCCATTTTCCGACAGGTCCTGAACAACTGTCCCGGCTCTCCCCCATTGTTGGTGGCACTGGTCCTGAAGGTCTTTTATGGCTACACGTGTCAAGCCCCAAAATTAGATTGTAAGCTTTATGGGGGAGGGACTCATTGTGCCTGCAAATTTTTATGTAGAGTACAGAGTACACATAATGTTAGTGTTTTAAAAGGAAAAATAAATATTATTATAAGTTTTATGGGGGTTTTGTAGTCTTTAGGGACCATCTTTAACAAGCAGAATACTGCTGTGGATTTCAAGTGAAGCTTGTGGCTAGGATGGAAATAAATATTAAACCTATACATATGCATTTTTATTTCATCCACAAAGACGGGGGTTTTTAATACTATTTGCCTGGTAAAAAAAATCGCTAATGAATTTACTAACGATGTTTTATAAACTATTTCTCTTTTGTGCAAGCTGTCAAAAAAAAAAAAAATCTACTGCAGCTCAATTCTCTGCCACATAATTAATGTTATTTATAGAGCATTGTGTTACAAACATCTTGAAGCGGGGCTGTCTAGCACATTGTCCGTTAAATAATACATATAATAATAAATATAGCAGACCGTGCCACTTTTTATGTACATAAAGATTGACATAAAAAGGTGTAACATGGAAACTTATGAGGCCATATTTCATACAAATTGCACCCCTGGATATGTGAACAACGGTCAGCCCCAAATTCAATTCAAACAGTATTCATTGCCTCGTGTAGCACTTAATAATGTGCAACCCTAAAAGCTTTTCTATTATCTATCCCCTTTCCGATCTGAAAATGTCATTTACCTCTATGCATTTGATGCAGATCTGGTAGTCCGTTCAGATTACACCAGGCGTTCTGAACTCCAGTCCTCAAGACCCCCCCCCCCCCCCCCCCAACAGGTCAGGTTTTCAGAATATCCCTGCTTCAGCACAAGTAGCTCAGTGTTCGATATCAGGGAAGTGGAGATATCTTGAAAACCTGACCTGTTTGCCGGGCTTGAGGACGGGAGTTGAGAACCCCATGGGTTACTCCATCCCAGACACAGGGGCTTATGCAGAGAGGTACTGCTTAAATTCGCCGCAGGATTGGAATTTATTGTAGTGCTATGCAGGGTACTCCGGTAGCGCGGTGTTCATGAAATAGCTAAGTAGGCAAGTTTCACTTGGCGTGAAACTCGCCATTCAAAGCTGCGCGGTATTTGCCCACAATACAGCCAACTTTTGTTGGCGGGCAAAATTTCCACTGAACGCGCCATTTAGTAGCTCCGATTGGCGCGTTCATGCGCATCGGAGCTACTGGAATCTTGCGTGTTTCCGCATTGGCGAGATCACGTTCTCGCCACACGTCTGGCGAATTTAAATTGGCCCGCCAAGTTCTCGCCACTACCTGCCTAAATGCGGACATTTTTGCCTCTAACCTGGCGAATTTTACCTTAACGTTCCTCTCTGCATAAGCCCCACAGTGTTTATTTTTTTTGACGCAGCTAAATGAATTTGGATAAGAGCCCTAAACAGAGAATGTGATACTCCGTAAAACAGTATGTAAATCAAATACCTGGCTCAACAACCCCTACTTAATATGCTTGATGAGATGGGGGTGAAAGCCCTGGAACTCTGGGTTGAAAAGGGTTAAAGGAGTGTTGTGGCAGGTATAGTACCAGCTTGTGGAGTGATAGTGAGGTTATCTATATAAAGGGTGTTAAAGTCATGGTTGGGGATCCATTAATTTTTTTTCTACCTGCGTCAAATTACAGGTGAGCAGGCCAGAGCTGCTGCACTGCATGGATGTGGGAGGTCTATTGAGCAGGTGGAGGCGTTGCTCCCACCCTCTGACTTCTAAACCCAGGGAGAGGGCCAATAAAATCACGTGAGAAGGGGAGTATTCTGGATCCAGGCTCACTTGTGGCAGGTGAGAAGATCCGTGTAGTGATGCAGCCACGAGTATCCGTACACTTGCCTGGGAAAAGTGGCGGTTACAGAGGCCCCGTGCTGTTCGCCAAGGCATTTATCCATAAAATCGGTAGATAAAAGTAGTTAAATTCATTTATAAGCAGTATTATGTTTATATTTTCTTGTAGTCTAGGTTGACGTGTTCCTTTGGAGGTATGGATCTGCAGGCACTCACATATTCACTGAGCAGGAAAAAGGGGGAAGGTACTGTAGACCTTATGGTATCCAGCTGGGTTTTCAGTGTGAAAAGGTGAGTGTCTTGTTTAAGATGCAATGGTCTGAAATAGCGTTTCCTCCTGAATCAATGTGTTGGAGTAGAAGGGTTTGGTGGTCTGATATTTTGGTCACCCACATGGGGTCGTTATTTAGGCATTATGTGTTTTGGGGAATTGATGCAGGAGACGTTAAGGCGTTCGACACCTCTTCCTTATTTATAAAGGCGATGTTTGTCTGTTAGAAATGATCTATTGTAAGTTGAGGAGGGCTTAATAATGCTGTGGGATGAAGGTTAATAAGGGTGTGCTGTGTTGTATTAACCCCATACATGTAACAGGCACGACAAGTTTACAAATATGTCTTGCAGGCTTGATTATATGATGTTCTGCCACTGCTACAGACTGCAAATGGGCTATTTACAGTAATAGGGCAGCCTTGCTGTCTCCAGCTGTCAGTTTGGAGTAGGACACTCATACGGCTGGTTTTGCCGCGATGCTGCTCCCCAGAACCTGGGAAAGATTATTGTTACGTTCCTGTGAAAAATGCTGTTGTAAGTAAGGCCAGCGTATGTTAACTTTGTGTTGGACTATCATTATGCACATGAGGGGGAAATAAAAGTTCATGTTTTGCACTGTTATTACCTGTGTCCTGACTCCTAACTTACCGCTCAGCAATCCAGACTATTACAGGCAGTGATATTGCACAATGTCATTGCGGATCGGGTAGACAGATTGTCGGGAGGGGCTGGGAATGACCCGACGGTTTTGGAACATGTTGGCACCAATGACAAAGTTAAAGAAAGAGAGGGTCCTACAAATTATCTACAAATTATTTGAGGGATCAAGGTGGCAAGCTTAAGATAAGAACCTCCAAGGTAGTATTTTCTGAAACAGTAGCAGTGCCACGTGCTACCCCAGGGAGGCAGTTGGAGGTGAGATGTGGTGAATGCATGGCTAAGAAAGTGGTGCAGGAAGGAGGGCTTGGAGTTTTTAGAGTACTGGGACTCTTTCTCTGAGATGTGCTATCTTTATAGTAGGGATGGATTGCACCCCAATGAAGCCCTGGGATTTTTGGTGCTAAAGGGGAGGATGACAAAAAGGTTGGAGATTTTCAACTAGGAAGGAGGGGGGAGAAACAAGCAAGAGGTAATGGACTAGACATAATAGATAGGAATGGGGAAATAGCCATGGGTCATGTGGTTGGGGGTGGGTGAAAGGGAGAGCTTATCAAGGCATCCATATTAAATACACATAATACTAGTAAACTTCTAAAGACTAAAATCAATAGGAAAACAGAGGCAGTAGCAGATAACATTAGCACAGACTGGACATAATCTTAAGGTCATGCTTGCGAATGCAAGAAGTCTGGATGATAAAATGGGGGAGCTTGAAATAATAGCTAGAAAGGAGCAGTATGATATTATAGGCATTACTGAAACATGGTGGGATGAAACTCATGACTGGGCAGTTAATTTAGAGGGTTTTTTCGGAAGGATCGAGCAAATAGAAGAGGTGGTGGAGTATGTTTATATGTTAACCAGGATTTCAAATCTATTATAAGGGAAGATGTTCATAAAGGGATTTATGGAAATTTAGAGACTGTGGATAGAAATTTGCAGTGGAGGTAAAATTACCCCAAAAATGTTTGTAGGGATATGCTATAAAATGAGAGATTCGGGTAGCCAAACTACTTTAACAAATAGAGAAGGAAGCAAATAATGGGTGATTTGAATTATCAAGACTTAGAGTGTAGCAATGAGATTAGCATCATAACTAAAAGAAACATGTTGTTGGGTGTGCTAAAATACAATGCCATTAACCAAATTATTGAGGAGACAATCAGGAGAGGGGCAATACTGGACTTCGTAATATCAAGCAATGTAGAACTAATAACAAATATTCAAATCAGGGAACATGTGGGAAACAGTAATACGAATGGTCTCATTTAAAAAAAAATATATATATATATATATATATATAATATATATATATATATCTTATACTATATTAGTGAAAGCAATGTATGTTTGCTTGCCTGGATGTCCGGTGTCCCTAGGGGAAATCTCATTGGTCCCTTGGGTCGCCCGCCCCCGCACACCACTCATTGGCCTGAGGCGGAGTGACGGCACACACACACACACACACACACACACACACACACACACACACACACACACACACACACACACACACACACACACACACACACACACACACACCAGCTCTATACACACACACACACACACACACACACAACACAGCAGCTCTACACACACACACACACACAACACAGCAGCTCTATACACACACACACACACACACAACACAGCAGGTCTATACACACACACACACAACACAGCAGCTCTATACACACACACACACACACACAACACAGCAGCTCTATACACACACACACACACCCTCCCCCCGCCCCCCTCCCCCCCCTCACACAACACAGCAGCTCTATACACACATACACACACACAACACAGCAGCTCTATACACACACACACACACACACACAACACAGCAGCTCTATACACACACACACCCTCTGTCCGCCCCCCTCCCCCCCCCCTCACGTGCGCCGTCCTGAACTGGCTCCGGACGGGAAGCGCGGCCCTCCTACCCCAGCCGCTCCCTTACCTCCCCGGCGCTACCACCCGCTCAGGTAAGTCACTGCGCGTCCCGCCTCAGCCTCAGGCCCACTGCGCATGCCGCCTCAGCCTCAGGCCCACTGCGCGTCCCGCCTCAGCCTACCGCCGCTCAGCCAGACGCCACATCGAGCGGGCGCCGGGGGGGGGGGAGCGCGAGTCTTAGGCCCACACAGGGTGCTTCCTGCAGCCGCCTGCACGCCTCACTCAGCAGGACGGCACATCGGGGGACCAAGCAGGCGCCGGGGGGGGAGCGCGAGTCACAGGGAACGGGGGGGGCAGTCACGGGGAACGGGGGGGGGCAGTCACGGGGAACGGGGGGGAGTCACGGGGAACGGGGGGGGCCACCAGCCGAACCAGCAGGGGGAAGGACGCACGGAGGAGGGGGGGGAAATGCCCATACATAAATTATGACAATACATATGCCCACTGCTCTCCACCCCCTCCCCCCCCCGCTCCCCTTTCCCCCCCCTCCCCGCTCCCCTTTCTCCCCCCCGCTCCCCTTTCTCCCCCCCCGCTCCCCTTTCTCCCCCCCCGCTCCCCTTTCTCCCCCCCCCGCTCCCCTTTCTCCCCCCCCGCTCCCCTTTCTCCCCCCCCGCTCCCCTTTCTCCCCCCCCGCTCCCCTTTCTCCCCCCCACGCTCCCCTTTCTCCCCCCCACGCTCCCCTTTCTCCCCCCTGCTCCCCTTTCTCCCCCCCCCGCTCCCCTTTCTCCCCCCCCGCTCCCCTTTCTCCCCCCCGCTCCCCTTTCTCCCCCCCCGCTCCCCTTTCTCCCCCCCCGCTCCCCTTTCTCCCCCCCCGCTCCCCTTTCTCCCCCCCCCGCTCCCCTTTCTCCCCCCCGCTCCCCTTTCTCCCCCCCCCCGCTCCCCTTTCTCCCCCCCCCCGCTCCCCTTTCTCCCCCCCCCGCTCCCCTTTCTCCCCCCCGCTCCCCTTTCTCCCCCCCCCCGCTCCCCTTTCTCCCCCCCCCCGCTCCCCTTTCTCCCCCCCCCCGCTCCCCTTTCTCCCCCCCCCCCCGCTCCCCTTTCTCCCCCCCCCCCGCTCCCCTTTCTCCCCCCCCCGCTCCCCTTTCTCCCCCCCCCGCTCCCCTTTCTCCCCCCCCGCTCCCCTTTCTCCCCCCCCCGCTCCCCTTTCTCCCCCCCCGCTCCCCTTTCTCCCCCCCCCCGAAACCTTTACAACAAATACTCACCTATTGTTCCACGAGTTATAAATAATACTACCTATTACGCATTTACATCCCGGGCAACGCCGGGTCTCTCAGCTAGTATATATATATATATTAAAATATTAAAAAACATTGCATACAGTCGGATCAACAGAGACTCTTAATTTTAGAAAGGCAGATTTGAGTAAACTAAGGAAGGGTCAACAAGAAATAAATTGGGATGAAGTTCTTGTAGGAAAAAAATACGGAAGAAAATGGGATGTCTAAAAGATTGTTAGAAAAGCACACTTATCAGTGTATACCGCTGGGTAACACATATAAAAGAAACAAGTCTAAACCAATGTGGCTAAATAAACAGGCAGGGGAGGAAATGGAAAGTAAGAGGCAGGTTTTGGAGAAGGGACGGATTAATCGTATCAGAATGATAAGGACTGTAATACAAGTTGCAAAAGAGAAATCAAATGAGCAAAAATTGAAAATGAGAAAAAAAGTTGCAATAGAAAGTTAGATCAACCCTAAAAAGTTCTTCAAACACATCGATTACACAAACAAAAAGATTAGAAAAGAGAATATACCCTTTCCGTATGACATGGGCAGGCAAATGTTTGGAGATAAGAAGGCAGAGGTACAGTATTAAATACATTATTTGCCTCTGTATTTACCAATGAGGTCAACTGCAAAAATATCAACACAGAAAGAAGCAACAACCGCAATGTTAACTAACATTACTTAAACAGAGGAAGATGTCCAAAGGTGACTTGATAAAATTATGGAAAATAAACCACCAGTCCCCAATGTCATGCACGTAAAGGGTTTCCAAGGCGCCAAGTTCAGTAATAGCCAAATCATTACATTTAATATTGAAGGATTCCATTTCCACAAGATTGGCATAAAGCAGATGTGGTGCTTATATTAAAAAAGCGAGCAAGATATAGCCTGGAAGCCTGACATTAGTAGTGGGGAAGCTACTTGAAGGTTTAGTATGGGATAATATTCAAGAATACCTAATGGAAAACAGAATTATTAGAAATAGTCAGCATGGATGTATGATGGATAGGTCGTGCCAAACTAACCATAGGGAGGTAAGTAGGCATTTAGACCAGGGTAATGCAGTTGATGTGGTCTACTTAGATTTTGCAAAGGCTTTGATACAGTTCCACATAAGAGGTTGGTGTACAAAATAAAGCAAATTGGTATCTGTAAAAATATTTGCACCTGGATTGAAAACTGGTTGAAGAATAGATAACAGAGATGAATGAAACTTTTTCAGTTTGGCCTAAAGTTATAAGTGGACTACTTCAAGAATTGGTATTGGGACCACTACATTTAACTTTTTGTTAATGATCTTGAGATTGGCATAGAGAGCAAAGTCTCCAACTTTGCTCATGATACTAAATTATGTAACATAGTAAAATCAGAGTAGGATGTAATTTCTGTACAGCAGGACTTGGATAGACTGGAAACTTGGGTAGATAAATGGCAGGCGAGGTTTAATACAAATAAATGTAAGGTTACCCATTTGGAAAACAAGAAGAAACAGGTGACACAAATTAAATGGGGCAAAATTAGGTTAATCCTTGATGTGAAGGATTTAGGAATGGGTGTGAGGAGGGGGGATTGAAGGAGCTGGGTTGAGTGAGAGTGGGGTAATTGATGGAGGGGGGGAGTGATAGGATAGGGGGTGTAAGAGAGGAGGTGAGGAAGAGAGGGGGTAAGAGTGAGACAGAGGGGAGAGAAATACATGGGAAGAGGGGGGAAGAGGGAGGAAGAGGAGGGGACTCATGAGGTTTGAAATAGGGAACTTGCAAGACCGCCGACACGGTGAGGAGGGAGGGGGCATAACTCTAGTCCTGGGCCCTGGGAAATTAGTCTGCGGCCCAGCCCAGCCTGCCAGTTGTTGTGGAACTTTTTGTTCCGAATCAGCAGTCTGACCATTCTCTTGCCCCGGCTCTTCTGTATTTCCTCGGCTACCAATAATTGCATCTAGCTCAGGTACCTTTTTTGTTTTGCCTTTCTTTCCCCTGGCACTTCTTGAACTCCTGCTGTTTTGTCTTTCCCTTGCTACCAATTGCTTGTGCATGTAACTCTGCAGACTTTGCATAAACCTTTTTGTTTTGCCTTGCTTTCCCTTTGTACTCCTAGTACCCTGCTCTTATCTTTCCATGGCTGCCATTGCTTTCGCATGTACTGCCTTGACGACTTTGCAGACACCTTTTTGTTTTGCCTTTTTTGTTACTAGGTTGGTGTGAGCATTAAACACTATCAATTTTAACTCTGGGTTGCACAATCTTTCCCTGCGCACCCCCCCCCCACCCCGTACCTTTTCTCCGGCTCATGGCGTCAAATGTGTCATGACCCTGCGTCGCAGAAGACAAGGTAAGTGAAGTTGCAGAGGCCTCACACGATCCCCCGCCATTAATTTAAATGCCTTGGGGATAGAGCCCCCCTAGAAAAATCTTGCGCCCCCTGTCCCCCAGTTTGCAAACCCCAGATTTAACTTATTCAAATCTCTTGTTGTTTTTAGGGTTCCATGCTACCGCCAAGGGCTGCACACCCATGATACAAAAAAGTAAACATGGGAAGGATGTTGATCCCGGGAGACATCAGATTGGTATTACTAAAGTCAGAAAGGAATTTATTTTTCCCCTTATGAGACATCACTGGATGATGTTTCACTGGGATTTTCTGTATGCCTTACTCTGGATCAATACTCTATCAATATAAATATAGGGTGATTAATGTATCTAAATTTAACATACTGTAGGTTGAACTCGATGGACATACGACTTTTTTCAACCTCATCTACTATGTAACATTTCTCACCAGATGGACCAGTAAGACAACTAACAATCTCCCATACAATCTCATTATTTTAGTGAAACTTTTATAATAGATATTACTGGAAAACAAAACCGAGACTAATTTAGTGGTTTCCTGACGATGAAAATATTGTACTTTGAGTTCCCATCATTACTACATAATCTCCTTTTCCCTTCAGAATTGAAGCTGCCTATTTCACAAATAATTAATGCCTGTGAAAGTGGATAGGCGAACTGACAATCATCACAGAATGCTCTAAAGGTATTCTACAGCACAGACATTGCAAGCTCCCACTTCTTAATCTACTGCAGGGGTGCGCAAACGTCTTGAGCTGCGCCCCCCTGCCCTGGGAGAAGCAGCGTTTGCGCCCCTCCTCTCCTAATGACTCATCATATGACGCCGCGTTGCCATGGCGACGCTTCACTGAAGACCCGCAGAGAGCAGGTAAGTGACTTACAGAGGCCTCATGCCTCCCCCCGGCATTTAATTTAAATGCTGTGGGGAAGAACACGGGGCCTCTGTAACCGCCCGCGCCCCCCCCCCCCCTAGAAATTCTCCCGCCCTCCCCTGCAAAGATGCATACAAAAAAAAAAAAGAAACACACAGTCATTATTAACCAAGAACATAATAAGAGTTTCGCACAGTGGTGAAACCTTTATCACTGACGATTGTTAGGTTGATAAAAATACTTCCTTCTTGGTATTTATTGTGTGTAATTATTTATTATTTTTTTTTACTACAATTCCTTTTTTCAGTTTGTAAATGGAAGGATTGGAATTTGACAATGAATCGGCGGTAGTTAGCTAATAATGACTGCTAGGCGTACCTGTACCTCAGAAACATTATCTTTGTTAATATTTATACCTCTTTATATAATGTACTGTAACTGTTTTCCCCATCTCAAAATTGACACACTCTAATAAAACCCTCCTTTCATTATTCTGGATTTTTGAATAGTTCTCAATGTGTCAACATGTTTCTTGAAAGCACTTAAATACACAGTATAACAACCAGTTGTTGTATTGTATTAATGCCTAAATGCTGGATTACATCAAACAGATTTCTTTCCATCCAGAAACCCACATGAGAAGACTGCGTGACCTATTGCAAATTAAAAATAAAACATTTAATGCTATTGGGGAACATCCACAGGCTAATAAAGAATGTACAGTACATTTTCACATACGAAAACGAATCCCCCAGGATTGCAAAAGAATGGAGTAATTAAAAAACAAATGTAGAATTTAAATGAGTGCATTAATGAAGTCTAAAAATATCGGGTTCTCCTCCGCGCTCATAGGCACAGTTTGCTCTTTCATGCTGGACACCATACAATAATTGCTCATGAACCTTGGCAAGAATTGCGTGTTAAATCAGACAATGAGATTGAAAATCTCAGGGATTGAATGCGATGGAACCGCAGGCCTTTTTCAGAAGATCCTATTATAATGCCAGGCGAGTTCTCGAGAAAACAAAGGAAAGGGTTTGAGAGAAGTAGTCTTAGTAACACGCGTGTGATGGCATTTCTGCATTCGAGAGCTTACGATGCTATCGGGCGGCTGTGCCTTTTCACAGAAGAAGCTGTCTGTCAAGAAACGAGCGGGGCTTAAAGCCCATATGGATTTAGGAGAGTAACTGAGAAACAGAATTATGACCCCGCTATTAAAATGGGTGTGCGGAGGGAGGAATGTATGAAAGCTATAAATCAGATTTGCAAACTCTTAAGTCCTGGAGGATGGGAGGCCCTAAGGTGGCTGCATTTATGCATAATTAGAGAAAACTGAGAATGTGTTTGAAATTAAAATGTGTTATAAAAACAAGACACACCTACAGAAAATATATGAATGTGTGTGTATATCTACAGATGTAGCAAGTCTTATCATATACTGATTATGCACCATCAGGAACAATAACCCTTGCTACATATACATACACAATATATATATATATATATACACACACACACAAATATAATATTATATATATATACCCTGTATGTGTGCATGGTATTGATAGACATTTAGTTTAATATACATGATTCATAGCTGACTCGCTGTGTTTGTAACTTTGTCAGGTCAAATGGTCATAATGCGAAGCAAGTAAAAAAACACAGATCTATCTTTTTTTATACTCCAGTGAGAGCTGACCAACTGGAAGTGATGACAATCAAATATGCCGACTACTCCAGAGCTAGAGAGGCCAGTGATATTACCCAGAAGCTGGGAACTCCATCTAAAACTCGTGGGAACCTTTAAAAATCATCCAAGAAATCTTGGATGCATTATAGTTTTGTGGTTTTAAAAGGCAGCAGTGCCACTTATCCAGCCACGCACAAAAACCTAAACATTTTCCATCTATGGCAGGAGTGGCCAAATCCAGAACCACCAACAACAGGTCAGGTTTTAAGGATATCCCTGCTTCAGCCCGTGTCTCAATCAGTGACTCAGTCATTGACTGATTGAGCCACCTGTGCTGAAGCAGGGATATCCTTAAAACATCACCTGTTGTTGGTGGCCCTTGAGGACTGGAGTTGGCCACTCCTGATCTATGGCCCCTATTTAATGTGCTGTAAAGAGGTCTTCCCCTTTTCTAGGGAAGATTAATCTTTATTCATTTGAATGGACTGCAACCCTCCCAAGGAAGAAGGCTATACAGAATACTGAATAAGGGCCCACAGTATATTCAACTCCTAGAAAGTATTGGAGTGCTTGCAGTGGGTTGACAATATGACACTGCTGCTTCTGATTCAGCCCTAAGATTTCTCACACTCTAATTCTGTACTCCATTCCCTGCCATGAAGTCTGCAATGCAGCTGAAAAGAGATGGAACCTCGGGTGAAGTGATATGCTGCAGTCAGCTCTAGCAGGGAACATCGCGAGGAAACCTTGACAGGTGTAAATAAAGAGAGGGATAAATATTCTGAGCAAGCGTGCTATATTTTCATCTGTCACTGCATGTTAACCAGAAAAAGGAGGGGCGGGGGGCATAAATCGGGTGCTGATCAGAGGAGATGAGAAACTCATCACTGTAAATTTAATTCCACGAGAAACTGTTGAGTCATGTGAAAAATAAGTCTGGTGTATTAGCATCTGAACTCTTCACTCGTAAGCATCACAGCAAGTTTCTGGTTCCCGTTCCACCGCTTGTTCTGGAAAAGGCATGTTTGCAGAGCATGCATTATTAAAAAAAAAAAAAGGCAGGAGCTCAGGGGACATGAGCATCACTCGAAAAACATAAATGAGACTGCTTTTCAACCAAAAAATGATGCATTTCAGCGGGATGCACAGAAAGGGCAGATCACTACTGCTATCTAAATGAGACATAAGGAATTCCATTTATTCCATTTTCTGGCAGACTCAGTAGGTGTTGTTCAGTATGAGAAGAACTTTGCTTTTTTTTTGTTTTAGTCTTTAGAATTGTTTCTTCTTTTTGGTCATATTTAATTCATAGATGCTTCTGCAGGGCACATACGAGGCAACAGATGCTGGACGGCTAGCACAAATACACCAACGATAAAGGATCTACTTTGCTGACCTTTGGGCAAAAACCCTCATGTTTATGTCAATTACTTATCAGAGTATGTGCGACCAGTTTCAGATTAATGGGAAAGAAAAATAACAAGTAGGACAGCTTACCTTTTGGGTACCAAGGATCTGTGAACTCATACTTTCCCATGCCAATTGTCCGGAGCATCTGTACTCCATTAGGGTTGTCTGGGTTGACTGTCTGACTGTTGGAGAGCTGTGGGGCAGTCTCCCCATTCGTAGCTGTGACACTATTAGGTAGGGCGGCTGAAGGCAGCGCCGGTGGAGGAGGAGGCAGGATGGGACAAGTCATATGGCCATTGCCTACAGCAGTGTGGCCTGGATGAGGAACCTGGCTAACTCCAGTCAGAGAGGACATGGCCATTGGTTGGCTATGCCTGTACATGGTTTGGCTTTGCACGTTCACCACTATGTTGCTCAAAGCCTGCGCAGGCTGCTGATGTTGCTGTAGCTGGTAATGAGCAGTCATGAGCGGAAGCTGAGGGGCCCCATGAGGGGGTAATGTGGGGGTGACTCCGATGATGGGAGCTTGGACATTGGCTGCTTGGCTATAAATCGGTGGCTGCGTCATTCCATATGAGTGGGCAATCAGGGATGCAGAGACGGTTGTTACCCATGGTGGGGTACCTGCAAAGAGAAAACAAATGGGACACCGTAATAGGAACGATTTCACAAACACCAACACCCTGGTAGCTTTGCGGGTGTACGAACATTGAACTTGCTATTGAACTGCTCTGTGTTTCTGCTCTTCGCAGCATGTATCGGGACAACAAAAACAGAAGCACTCAGCCATGGCATGCAACATCCTTCCTACTATCTTTAATATTTATCTCACAGTTTAAAATTAAATATGTTTACTACATTTGCCATTGGAGGCCTGACACCCTCGGACAGCACAAGAACACATTTTATAGAAAATACAAATCTCAGTGGTTCTTGATGGAGATGCCCATTTAGTTCGAGGAAGAGCAAATAGTTCAAAAGCCACAACCCCTCCGGCACTCGAAGGGTTAATGCAATCAAAGGAACACTCATTTCTCCTCCGGAAAACTGCAGCGGGTGCACTGAAGAGGACTATGCACTGAAGTGAGAAACAGGCAATCACAATGCATTTTTGATGCAGATTTAATAACATATTAAATATTAAAGCGGCTTCACAAAGATTATGGCTGCCTGTTCTTGATATGTCATGCATATACCTATACTAAATACACAACTTTAAAGCAGCAGTTCCCCCCCCGTCCAACCCCTTTTTTATTACCAGGATGGGAACCCCAATGCTGATCCACTCGAATTTCAGCTCCGGGGACTCCGTGGTTCCCTACATGCGTACCGGCCCAAGGTCACTCCCGTATGTCTAGATTACAGTGCGGCTTCCTATTGGCCCGCATGACACGGGACATGTAGGGGCTGATTCTATACGTGCCAAAGTGCCGATCGCGACGTTTTCGTCTCACATTCCCCATCTGAGTCAACGAGGCATTTAATTCGAAAACAGCCCGATCGGCCTCTTCAGCACATATAGAATCAGCCTGTGACAGAGCGGCCTTGTCGGTATGGCCAGATAAGAGCTTACACACCACTTTCTTGCAATGAAAAGTCCTTTATTTCCCTTACCAGGGAAGCCGGTTGTAGTTGCACAGAGAATAAAGCAATGAAAGTAAATGGCATCAGTCTGCAACAAAACAATAGTCCTCAGTCCCAGGTACACAACAGGGAGATCAGGCTCTCCCCTCAGCCAGGCTCTCCCCTCAGCCAGGCTCTCCCCTCAGCCAGGCTCTCCCCTCAGCCAGGCTCTCCCCTCAGCCAGGCTCTCCCCTCAGCCAGGCTCTCCCCTCAGCCAGGCTCTTCCCTCAGCCAGGCTCTCTGCAACCTGTTTCCTCCCAGGTTTAAAGCAAAATGACAGCCTGGATGAAATCTGCTGTCTGCCTTTTAAACCTCCCCTTTCCCATCATCTAGCAGACCTGTCAGCTAGGGTGTGGTTCTTTTGGTCTTCTAAAGTGAGAGAGTTTTTTAACCTCTTGTATACTCCCTCACACAGCCTCTTAAGCCACTATTCTGTTTTACCCCAGAGCAGACAGGAACGTGTTGCCTTCAGCGGGCATTATCTCGGGAACCTGGGGGTCCATGGAGCTAAAGATAATACGGTTCACCTATGGGAACCCATTCGTTACCACCCGGGGGTCAAAAAAAAAACAATCAGGATGTTACTAGCCGTCGGTCTATGAAACATTTGCACAGACACACAAACCTAATTTAACTTGCATCACAAGTATCCACCCACTGGTAGATACTTCTCTCTCACATTGTTTTCCAGTCTCTCCATGATTTGCAAACGTTTCTGTTATATGTTGCATATCACTAGTAGTGGGAGGTTATACCTCCTTAGTATTTAGTTATATAGTTTGGCAATTAATCAAATCAATGGTCTTGGTGCCCTTTATGCACTCACTGTAAATATAGCTTCACAGCATCACATCAGCCATGGCTATTTCCTTCAACAATACAGTCTAATGCAGCCCTTGGGATTGGTTTCCCTTCCACACTCATTTTTAAGATAATGTAAATACAAGTGATATATTCATTTCTATAGTGTGCATCAATAGAGTTCTTTTTGTATATAGTTATTCAGTAGTCCCCTCTATACCACCTACCAGCCCAACTCCATAAGGCTGAGCAGGTCACCTCTTTCCTTGTTGTGCATGAAGAAAACACCAGACTAAGGGGACTGCTGCTTTAAATACAACATGTTAAACTAAACAGAGAGAAGGGACTACATGTTGAAAGCTTCGGCTGCGTGTTGCTCTTGGCTTGCAGGTTGGACACCACTGGTGTGATGGGAAAAAAATTACATTGAATAGAGCACAAATTAACAACATACCAAAGCTTACATACTTCCTACAGTGCTACCACTGTGTCACAAACCCTAACTACTACTGCAGACAGTAACAAGATCTAGAAAACAGTCTCAAATGTTACAGGAATCTTAGCAGCTGTTAAAACACTGATTGGGCAAAATCTACTTACACATTTATGTTTTCTAATTTACGACTTGTATAAAAATTCACCGCGCTGCATTTCTCCCTTTATCCTTTCTGTATCTGAGATATCGGCGTGGTGTACAGTACATAGAGGACATAACAGTAACACCCGCTGCAAATAAGCTTCTAATTAGGCTCCTGGCATAGCTGCACAATGTGATGAATGCCTCGAAGCTGGGAATCCTTTTGAGTAGTTCTGAATATAAAGAACTGGTTTGAAATATTACACTCACTTGGCCTTCACTGCAGCAAAATTGGAGATAAGTAAAAAAAAAAAAATAATAATAAAATAAGCTGCAATAGAGTTAATATATTAAAGTGATGAATGAACAGGGGAAGGAGCTGAGGTACTGTAGTAAAGACACAGACTCTGTGACACTGAATTTGGTTCAGGGAACCTGGTTCAATTCCCGGTGTCGGCTCCTTGTGACCTTGGGCGAGTCACTTTATATCCCTGTGTCTCAGGCACCAAAAACATAGATTGTAAGCTCCACAGGGCAGGGACAGTGTCTTTACAAATCCTATTTGCTGCGTACCATGCGCTATACTGTAATTGTGAAGCACGTTGAGTCCCATTGGGAGAAAAGTGATATACTGTATGAAATAATAATAACTTTATTATTATTATTATTATTATTATTAATGGTTTCAAAGAGCTAACGTGAATGTCAAACAGGACATGAAGAAACGAAAACCGTGTGTGTAAATAATACTGCAGGGGCATGAAAATATATCATGTAAATGTAATAGGAAAGTTGATCAAATTCCTTCTGACAGTTATGTGACATTGTACATATACATTTATTTTAGAGATATAAATATACAGGACGACATGTTTGCTATATCTGCAGTTTAAGTGTCAGCCCCCGTTGCACTAATTAGCTGCAAAGTCCCAAGCTTCAACAAATACAAGGAAAAGACAGACAATGCAGATCTCGACTACGAACAATACGTGATGACAGGGAGCTGACATAAACATCTTACACCACAAGGTATTCAAAGGCAGTCAAACACACCAAAGAAAAGGTCTGTGGCATAATTGGATGATACAATGAGGAGTAACGGCATCATTCATTATTTACACTTCATCAGCTGATGCCCCCTTTCATGGGCGCTTTACTCTGTATTCTTGATTTGCAGTATGCGCTATGAGTGGGGGGACTCATGATCGCACATAATATTAATAACGACCACGTATGTCTTGCACCGATAATTATGCATACAGTAAATGTCTATATATATATATATTTTTATATATATATAGACATTTACTGTATGCATAATTATTATCTATAACACAGAACTCTACATTTTAGATTTTCTAATTGAATTGAAAGGCAAACACTTGGATTAGGTGCTGAGAAAACTGCGTTGGCTAAATAAGTGGATCTTAAGTGCAAACTTATTGCATGGGAGTCATTAACTTGACTGAACCAGCAACTGAGCTCAACTTGGGTGTATACACGTTAAATAGCATGTGAAAGGAGCAATCTACGGGGCGTTTTTATTTTATTTTTTATATAGGATTGAAGCAGGGGTCTCTGGAGCCAAATCCCATTAATTTGAGCTCAGGGGACCCCGTGCTTCCACAGATACAGACCTCCGTATTGGGTGCCGGTAGCAGCTCCGGCTGGGGATTAAAGCTCACGAGTCACGTAGGCCAATAGGAAGCCGAACCTTACGATGTAACGGCTTCCTATTGGCCCACAAGCTTTGAAACTCCACCATTACATGAACCCTGCTAGCCAGAACGGAGCAGCTAGCGGCACCCCATATTTATTTATTTATAAAATATTTTACCAGGAAGATCGGTATCTCAGGAAGCAGGGGGTCCCTGGTGCTGAAATTAATGGGGTGTTGCTCTGGGAACACCCTGCTTCAATCCTATTGTAGCCCTGGTAAGAAATGGGGCTATAGTTCTATCCCCCTCCTGTGTGTAAACTCTGCTAAGGGCAGATTGCCAGGAGTTGACATGGGTTTCCCCCGCTTATGACACTGGGTTGTGTAAATGAAGGTAGGTCATGTGACCCTGTGTCCAATCAAGAGACGCAGGGGCGGTGCCTACTTGAGGTTACATAAAGCAGTGTCACTTCCTATTTAGGGCACAAAGTTGGAGTGTGTAGAGTTAGTGAGTTAGGAAGCAGAGGAGTGATCAGCTCATGAGTAGAGCTGATCTAACTATAGTTAGTAAGGTGAACCAAGTACCTCTCACCCTGCTTAGGGGGTGAGGGAAGAGCTAGCCCCACTCTGGATGCCCGTAGGATCCAGAGTGGAGGCAGGACCATCACAAGGGAGAACAGTTAGTGGACTGTGCATCAACTGTACCTGTCGGCTGCTGCTGCTACCCAAGAGAATAAAGAGACTGCTGCTTTTAAAGACAACCCTACGTGAGACTGGAATCTCTCATCCCTGGAGGGGAAACCCTGTGGTAAGGATTCCACCCAGCATTCCTGGGGCTTACTATAGATGGAGGTGCTGCACCATTGAACCAGAACGAAGGCATCCACCCCAGTAACCTGTTCCTGTTATCCCCCATGTCAACGCGGGAGACTAAGGCCCTCCTGTTGCCAGCAGGTATGCACCACACAGAGACACCTAGCCAGACCCCAGAACACCTTAGGGGACCCGATCTGCGATTGGGAGGGGGAATAGGGGCTAGTCTATGTTAAAATAAAAAAAGAAATTACCAAACAGAAACTCACGATGGGTTTGCCTCTTTAAATATTTTTGTATTATTGTCCAATTTAGAGTTGGATTTAAGGACGCGTTCCTTATTCAGCGCCTATTGGGACCAGCTACTAATATAATATAAGAATGTAACATTTTCTGGCGGTTTGGATGACCACCAACAGGTCTTCGACTGAGCCACTGATTGAGCCACATGTGCTGAAGCAGGGATGGCCCTTGAGGACTGGAGTTGGCCACTCCTTATTCCCTCTCAGCGCAAATGACACAATTGTTGGAGTACTGCAAGAGCTGCTTGTTGTGCACGAGCTGCTACAGAGGCATACACACACCGTCAGCTACTTGATGACTTTAGCAAAAGTCCTGTTCGGATGCAAGTTTCCACTCGCACAAAAACAGCTGTGTCTTATGTGGAGCAGCTATTGCAAATTGAGAAAAGACACTCCCGGGGGTTATTCATTACAATTTGATAGTGCCCAATGGGGCATTATCGCCAAGGAAACTTCCATTGATGTTAATAGGAGTTTCCGTGCGAGGGGGCAGATTAAGGAAGAATGCATTTGCATGTCCACACACAGAATCCCAGTCCATGGGGTGCAGGAATCGGGGTTGAGGGGCCAGTGAGACCTGGAGATAGACTCTTGAGTTCTCTGTGTGGTAGCAAATTGAGAACAGAAAGCTTTAATGGATTCTGCGTAAGTTAATTTACCATGGTCAGTGATAGGAAAAAGGAAAGCATGTGCCAATTTAGAGCTATAGTAATGATCTCATTGTAATGATCTGAAACGCAGCGTGTTTCCTGTAAAGTAGCAAATATCACAGATATATATTTTTTTTTAACTCTTACTTAAAAGGGCAATTCCTTCTAGGGCCAAAGTGAACTCATTCCGATGGCATGTTTAACCCTTTGAGTGCTGGAGGGATTGTGAGGCCAGAGGGCCACGGCCCCCTCTGGTACGCTGATCACATGACCACCTCTCGGAAGCGGTCAGGTAATCGCTCCGTCACTGATGATGCAAGGAAGGGGAGGAGTCATCCGACACTTTCCCATCCAGAAACCCCTAAGAGATTCCACTGGCCGACTATGTGGGATTGTACCTTTAACGACACAGACTTGCTTTACTTTCAAGAAGTAAAAATTGGGCCGTGACTTTAACGAATATTTAACTAATAACGGATAAGTTGGGTAACCTTGCTGCTGGACGCCATTTTTATTTTCAAACCGAATGGAGGAAAATCATAATGGTAAGACTGGACAGCATATTAGGATCACAACCTTGCGGGCATCTCCTGCATCAAAGGGGTTAGGATTTGTATATTGCATTTTAAAGAATGAACTTGCTCACCTGGGTTTTCACCTTTCCTCCTCTGCTTGGATGGGGGCTCCTCAGTATCCCATGGAGTGGACTGGTTAATAGGGGTTTGCCCCCACCTCACACTTGTTGCCAGCAGCTGCCCCTGTGACTGCTTCTCAGTCTTGGAAAGTACGTGCGTCTAGGAAAGAAGAAAAACACCGGACATTTTACACATCTAATTTCACTCTGCATATCTGACATCTCTTCGCCATGAAAGACCTCCATACTGGAATATTCCCCTTCATTGACTGCTACAGTATACAGAAAAAGGATGACGGCCCGGGTGGCTTAAGCAGTAAAACCTAGCAATTTTTGCAGTATTACTTGTGGGTTTCCATCCTTTTTCTGTATATATTACTATAGCCTTCTAATTTGAACATGGGGGGAGTTACGGGCTAGCCTGCACCAAGATTTATTTTCTTTATGCATATCTTTATATTTTTAACGATCACAGTAAATGTTTCATTTTTATATTTTATCCCTTAAAACATTTTTTTCTCAACCAATGAAATTCAATAGCGGTTGAGGAGATATCCTACCTTTTGCCTTCAGAAGTCCCTATGAAGAAATGCTAACACACATTGATCAGTATGAAAACCCTGTGTGAGTAGGTTCCCAGGGTCAAAATCCTAACTTTGCAAACGTCGAAGTTCTTTATAATATCTGAGTCAGACTTCTAATCGAACTCTATATTCCAAGCAAAATACGAACCAAATATCAGAGATAGGCTCATCCTCGGATTGGTGTTTATTTTTATGTTACATAAACTGAGCAAACTTGTAGGCTGTTTAAAAAACACTTGAAATCTTATGCCCAAATGTTCACACAACAAAAATGTATACGGTATATCGAAAAGAATTTCCTGCTTTCATTTTTTCCATATTTATAAATCCAAAACATGACCCTGAATTTTTTTTTTTTTTACAACAAAAACACCACTGGCCCCTAAACTCCAGTCCTCAAGACCCTCCAGCAGGTCAGGTTTTAAGGATGTCCCTGCTTCAGCAGAGGTGGCTTCGACTAAGCCATTGATTGAGCCACCTATGTGAAGCAGGGACGGATTGAGCCACCTGTGCTGAAGCAGGGATATCCTGAAAATCTGACCTGTAAGGGGGCTTGAGGACTGGAGTTGAGAACCCTGCCCTAAACCAATGCCTTGATACCCTAGGGAAACACTGGGCTTGCTGCTCAGCTGGCGTGTCCCATGCTGACTGATACGCTGCTACCCGCCTTTACTCTCTCTCCTCTTTCAGCTCGGCATAGAGGAGACAGAGGAAGGGCGATCCCCGCCTCCCCACCATGAACGTGGAGTGTGTGGTAGAGAAAGGTGATGTGTGTGCGATGTAAGAAGGAGGGCGGCTTGGGAAAAGCACAACTGTGCTCTGTGATAAGAATGGCGGAGGACGAATGAGGAGTGTGTTGACAATAAGGGTGAGTATGAAGTGTGAGTGTGTAAGAACTGTGGTGGGGTTGTGCGTGTAGTGAGGGCAAGTGTGGTTTGTGTAAGAGAACCTTGCGTTGCAATGTGCCCAGAGATTTACATAATCCTCCAGGGGTGCATGTGCTCAATAAAAAAATGGTTGAACCTTTGTTTAATAAGGTGACAAATGTAGGCTCAACAGTTAGAGCATTAACAAGTTCCATTGAATTAAGTAATAATCCCCTAAGAACAGGGCATTACTGGCCAATAATGCCCTGGCTGGAAGAGTTGAAGGCCCGAGGCAAAGCCGAGGGACTTTAACCCAGCCAGGGCATTATTGGCCAGTAATGAGGGGATTATTACTATTATAGACTAAATGTAGACTTTTTTCAGAAATAATAGACACTTTTGTACAGTATAGTCAAATAGATTTTTTTATTAAAATAAAATGGTAAATACATGAATCCACCTCTATATACTCTTACAATGCAGATATCTATATCCACACACAGCCGCCTCCTCTGTGTACACACACACACACACACACACACACACACACACACACACACACACACACACACACACAGCAGCTCAACACACAACACAGCAGATCTACACACACACAAACTGCTGCTACACACACACACACACAAAAACACAGCACCTCATCACACACAGCAACTACACACACACACACACGCACACGCACACACGCGCACGCACACACACACACACACACACACAATGGAGCTCTACACACACAACACAGCACATCTACACTCACAACACAGCACCTCTACACACACAACAAAACACAGCACCTCTACACACAACACAGAACCTCTACATACAACAGCTCTACACACAACACAGCACCTCTACACACACAAACTGCTGCTACACACACAAACTGCTGCTACAAACAAATACAACACAACAGCACAGCACACACACACACACACACACACACACACACACACACACACACACACACACACACACAGCTGCTACACTCATAAACATTGCTGTTGCTGCTGACACACACACACACACAGAAAGAGAAACTACAGCCAGAAACAAACTGCAGACAGACCCTCACTTGCTTTGCAGACTCTCTCACCCCACCCCACCAATTCAACTGAATCTTCCCAGTTCACGGAGCAAGGGGGAGGAGTCAACCCGTGGCTGATACTTCTTAACCAATCCCCTGCTCTGTCTCAGAGCTGTTCCTACTTTTAGACCAATCCCCTGCCCTGTCTCAGCTCTTCTGAAAGCTGATTGGCTGAAAATAATCACATTGAAATCAACACTTTGCAAGCAGCTAAATTTCCGGGCATTACTGATTACATAATGCCCGGAATTTTAACCAGAGGGCAGGAATTTCAATAATGCCCGGAATTTGACTGCTTTAGCCTATAATATACAATACATTATGGCCCGTATTTATTAACCAATAGTACGACATAAAACCAGTAGTATAGGTATGGCATACGACCAGTAGTATAGGTATGGCATAAGACCAGTAGTATAGATATAGCATAAGACCAGTAGTATAGATATAGCATAAGACCAGTAGTATGGCATACAACCAGTAGCATAGGTATGGCATAAGACCAGTAGTATGGTATAAGACCAGTAGTATAGGTATGGCATAAGAAATGTAGTATAGGTATAGCATAAGATCAGTAGTATGGTATAAGACCAGTAGTATAGGTATGGCATAAGACCAGTAGTATAGGTATAACATAAGACCAGTAGTATAGGTATGGCATAAGACCAGTAGTATAGGTATGGCATAAGACCAGTAGTACAGGTATGGCATAAGACCAGAAGTATGGCATAAGATGCTTTTTGGCCCAGTCAGGTGAATGGTGAACAGTGCCACAATGATCTTATGACTTAGCACCACTTAGTAAATATGGCCCTGTGTGTTTTAAGGTATCTTTATGTGGGAAACTGAGAAATAAACAAGGAGTGATTCAAACGCTGCAGTGAGCTGGCCTGAGTTATACATCACTTCTGAGACAACAGTGGATAAAGCCCATTTGGTAAAGGCATCACAAACAGAATATTACCTTAGTATTTTTCCAAAACAGAAAAGTACAGAAGCATTTTCCCCGAATGGAGTATTGTGAATCGCAGGGAGGGAAAAAAAGGGGACGGTAAAAGCACATTGTACAACATATTGCTTTTGTCTTCTGTGGATCGAGTCACCCGGTTTCCATATACGTTACAATGATTGCGTTAGCAGGGAACAAAATGTTTTTCTCATTACCCACTGAGAATATGTGCTGTAATATCAGTAAAACAGGTAAAGAGTGAAATAAATATTACTGAGATGGAAGTATCTTTAAAAGTGAGGTTTACATTCCCAGAACCAAAATGCCTTGCATAGCATTCGGGCTAAAAGGTATCTGTTTAGACCAGGGGTGGCCAACTCCAGTCCTCAAGGGCCACTAACAGGTCCGGTTATCCCTGCTTCAGCACAGGTGTCTCAATCAGTGGCTCAGTCGAAGACTGCATCACCTGTGCTGAAGCAGGGATATCCTGAAAACCTGACCTGTTGGTGGCTCTTGAGTACTGGAGTTGGCTACCCCTGGTTTAGACTATCATGTTATTTATGGCACACAGACAATTTCCACTTTTCCAAAGCAACATCTGACTGGGAGTTTATAAGTGGCAGCCAGTGACTGGCAAACTTCCACAGGTAGTGGGCTTCATTGTTGTCTCTGGACATTATTACCCCATCAACGCTAGTTAACGCCAAGAAATTTACGTGGCTAATATTGTGTGGTGAAGTGATAATGCGAGTGTTACCATATTTACCGCTAGCGATAACGCCTCGCATTGGGGTAACGGGTGCTACCATACATCTGTAAGCAGTGATGTAATGTGATATTCTGTGCCAACATTGCCATTAAATCCCATCTGGGATTTGTTGTGTTGTCTGGGGGAGACATTAAATAATTGTATTTATTTTATAGCAAATCTAAATATTACTTGAGAGCCCATTCACACGTCTCAGACAGGTCTGCCACCCTGCCTCTCCCCATTATCTCTTAGTGCTCTCAGTGCTTTCTCTGCAGCCAGGGATTCTGGGAGATGATATGCATGAGAACACTGTATCACTTTTTGCTTCAAAACAATTTGACATGGAGCCCCATAAGCTTATGCATGCCGTGTTACACAGCTTTCCAGCACAGCACGTACTTATTTTATGTGTTTTTATAATATTTTACCAGGAAGAACATATACTGTACATACATATATATATACATATATACACATACAGAACACACAGTATTCCATTTTTTTCCCACCACCATGACAAGCAACCTCTTTATAGAGAAATAACAATGGTTTGCTGTCTTTGTGGCCAAATATGGGACATTTAGCTGTCACAGCTTCAAATGGGACACTTTTTTCAAATTTGGGCTATTCCTGCTAAATCCGGGACAGTTTGGCTATGAAGTACCCAAGAAAATGAGATAGATGGTAAAATACCAAAGGTATTAGACAAAGAAAGGGAAATAGTTGTGGCGCAGGGGTTAAAATGTAAAGTCCACCCCAAACCTACAGAAGTAATCCAATTCTGAGGATGATCAAGGCAAATCATGGAGACCTCAAGCAGAATTACAACTCCAGTCCTCAAGGATTAATAACAGGTCAGGTTTCCAGGATATCTCTGCTTCAGCCCAAGTGGCTCAGTCAAAGACTGTGCTGAAGCAGGGATATCCTGAAAACCTGACCTTTTGGTGGTCCTTGAGGGCTGAAGTTGCCCACCCCTGCCCTAGGGTAATCTTTGAAAAATGACTTATTCTCTGGGTTCAGCCTATTAACCTGCAGTAATAACATCATTACTCCATCCTCCTACCCACGCAGAACAGGGCACTGGTAAACAGCTGACAGGATTCCACTTCCATAGAAAGCGTCACGGAAGCAACTTAGGTAGCAGTGTAAATCATGGACAACAATAACATTTAGTGAACGAGCATGAGAGTTGTACATAAATGTATTAGTGTATATACCATCTCTAAACCACACAAGTTACTTACTACACTACAGGGTCAACATGAACTTTGGACTACATGTAAAATTGTAAATAACAGATTTAAAACCATTTTGAAAGATGAATAAGTGTGTATTATTATTGTAACTAATAATTGTTTTAAAAAACATATAAAAAAATTATTTTTTTATTTTTGGGGGATTATCACACTAATGCTACACAATTGACCACGTGGTGTATAAAAAAAAAAAAACGGAAATATATATATATATATATATATATAGTCAATGGGGGAGACTCCTGGAGCGGATAGGACCTCGGTGGCCGGAACAGCGGGGAGCAGGCAAGGATTGTTGGGGTCACAAGCAGGGTTCGGTGGCAGGCAGCAAGCAGGATCGTCATGGTCACAAGCAGGGTTCGGTGGCAGGCAGCAAGCAGGATCATCGTGTTCACAGGCAGGGTCGGCAACAGGAAGGCAGGAGCAGGGCAGGGGAACAGGACTGGGACTCGCTAGCAGGAAACAGATTGGGGCAATCTAGTTCAATAGCAAGGACCTTTAATATGAACAGGACTCAAAACAGGAACATAAAACAGATCAGGGCAGAGGGAGTCTGAGTACAAAACGAGGGCAAGGGAGGAGCAGGAAACAGGAAACTATAAGGACAGAGAACAGGAGCACCAAGAGGAGACAGACAGACAGAGGAACCCCAGAGCAGACAGAAAACAGCAGCACACCTGGTGGACAGATAACGAATGGGAGCACTGGGCAGTACAGATGCAGTAAGACACTGTGCCGTGACAGAACAAGCAAAAGTTTGCGGCCCTGGGGCGTGGAGCGTCTGCCGCGATCACGCTGCCGGGGACCTCCAGCACTGTAAATCCTTTGGTGCAGCGGCACTGAACACATTCAGTCTTACTACATCTGTATGTTATCATCAAGGGCAGAAATTCACTTTTGTGTACATCGGTATTAAATTCATGGATTTCTCACCAAAGACGAGAGGGGGGGGGGAGATGCAGACGAGAGAGAGAAAGTGATTTAAACACCTTCATTGTTGGTGGTTAGTGTTACTTTTTGCAATGTGTAGCAGATCTTTTTCAGGGAAGAGGTCACCAAGCCACTTTAACAGGCGAGTGACCCAAGCATTCCCTTCACCACTGCGAATGACAGAGTTGTTACTGTACAGTAAGTCAGTGATCCTTGAGTCCTAAATCAAGCAGGTAGTATAAGCGTCTACGGTATATAAATATGTTCCGCAACACCCCCGGGAGAGATCCAGCAAACTGGTAGAGTTAATAATTAATCAAATCTGTTTTGAAACTCTGGCACTATGCAATGTGGATAGTTACTCGTCGCTTCCCTTACTTGTCCTGTTTTTCTATTTGTATTCCCAACAAATGGAAGAATATGAACAGCATTGGACAGATAATGATAAAATGTAGTTTTTGACACTTTCCCCTCAACAAGAATAAAAAGCAGAGCGTTGTTTATCTGCTGCTAACTGAATGTGTTGGTAATTCATCACAATTGCTAAACTCACTGGGGAAATAATTAGCGAAGAGTGAATTGCATACAAGCCAGAGAGAGAAAATATAATAAGAAGACTGTTATGGGCCAGGCGTCTCACAGACAGAAATGTGCAGATGACAGACGCATTCAAACTAAACATGAAGGCTGAAAGCAAGGAAAGTCCCAATGGGACATACTCCAAGGGCAAAAGTCATCAAAGGTCATTGACTGTTGGTAGCAATAACTTTTGGAATACAAGTGGCAATGACAAAATGAGATTTCTGCAGTCAGGATGTACAAACTGTGTAAACAAAAGATTATTCAAATATTTTTCAATGTTTAGCAGCATAAAACGGTGCAGGAATGAAGAGGAGAAAGAATAGGGAGCGGTTTTAATTAAGTAATAGTTTGACAACAAAAAATAAACCAGTTTACCAATTCCAAAATGCCACCTCTAGTCTTCAAAGAAAGAATAACCTTTAGAGATGAGGGGTCGATCTGATAAAGTGCAATAACCATTAATGATCATCGACTATTCTTAATGGCTTTTGCACTGAGCCCTAAAATACCATTCAAACAAAAAATGTATTTGAGATCTTCAAATTCCTGATAAAGGACGATCCAACAGTCCTATTCTGACGGATTGAATTTGGCAGTAAGAAAACATTATTATATAATGTTCATCTGCACGTTATAATTTCATGACTTGTCATCACAAATACACCTTGTAACAATACAGATCTATATATATATATATTTTTTCTATACGCATGTAACAAAAGAAAGGTTCTGCACTTCTCTAAACGTAGCCCCATGCCCGGTGACGTAGCAGAGCTGCTGTAGACCTTGAATTCGGCGGTGAGATTACGGCTGAGCTCTTCCTCCAACTCGTTCGTGTTCATGTGACTTACATTGCTTATTTTAAATGTGCATGAGCCTTTGTACACATGGTAAGTGTGCATTCGGAGGCTTTTTAGCATTTCCCATCAAACAGATAAACCGCACTGCACTACTGCCATTTATCTTTTGCTCCTGAGATGCATCCACACAAATCAAAGGCACGGGGATTGCTGTTAAAAGAGCACACCTGGGACTTGCTGTTACCACAGTTGAGGAATGATGTGATCTGACTTGGGAAATGGGAGCGTACTATATGGGTTCTTTCAGTTCTACCCGTACCCCAAGTCTGACAGCGTAATACACTATATTCTGGGTGTTTTTATCTTTTCTTCTTTTGGTCCCGGAATTTGCACTCCCCAACGTTTCAAGACATTGCCCCCCATGGCAAGAATCTGTTGTATATATCACCTAAGCGCATGTACAGAGACCTCAGCTAGGAACATACTATACATCCACCCAATCATTCTTATAAACTGTATTCTGTACATTTGCTATCAAATAATTAAAAAGCAGATAGGATTTGTTGCAATAAAGATTTAGTGCTAATAGCGCTAGTGCTTAAAGAACTAATTAGTATTATCAATATACAGTGATATATAACAAGAAAAAAACATATATATAGGCCAGGCTGCCAAGGAAAAAAGAACTGACCAATACAAGTCAGGTACAATGATATAAAACAAATCAAATAAACCCGGCACCTTAAACAATATAAACAGTGTGGAATCTGACCATATGTTAATGTCCAGTTAGATGATCCGGTAATCTTCAGATAGACCACACGAACAGTCTCACAACATGTGGAAAAAGAAAGACATACTGGGATACTCGTAGTGTCGGCACGAATACCCCGGAGGGACTCCTCTAACCACCGCTGCGGACCACGGGATAGACGCGAGAGGGACCCGATCACTTACATCAACGGCGCCAAGCAAGTACTCAGGCGGAGTGTCCCTTTGTTGTCTGCAGCTAGCTGTCCTGGATAAAGATTATCCCATATGCTTGTTTAACCCAGCTTGTTGTAAGAAGGGTTTCAATTTTTCCTATTGGAGGATCATCAGTTTTTGTCCATTTTCTCTATGGTCATAATTTTTATATATTTTAATAAATAGTTTTTCAGCCCATCACTAGGTGTTGTTCTAACGGATTGTCCGTTTGTTAGTGTGTCAGTTTGTCAGTGTTAGTTATGTATATGCCTACAGTACTTAACAGTTATATGCTATGACATAGGTGCGCAAAGTGGTGGTGGGGGGGTGCTGGTGGGCCCCCCCCCCTGACTCGCTGCGGGGGGCGCAAGGTTTACAGAGGTCAAATTACGCTGTGATGTCACATTGCCATGGCAACGTGATGCCATATGACGTCACACCGCCATTTGATGCCAGGATGCAGGAGGTGGGCAGTTCTGCAGGATGCAGGTGCACCAAAGTAAGTGCCTATGGGCACCTGGTTTTTAAATCCATCACTGGATGGATGGGTGAGGGGGATGTTAGGGAGATCGGAGCAGTGTAGATGAGTGATGGGATGAGGGGGATGTTAGGGAGATGGGAGCAGTGTAGATGAGTGATGGGATGAGGGGGATGTTGGGGAGATGGGAGCAGTTTACAGTAGGTGAGTGATGAGATGAGGGGGATGTTAGGGAGATGGGAGCAGTGTAGGTGAGTGATGGGATGAGGGGGATGTTAGGGAGATGAGAGCAGTGTAGGTGAGTGATGGGATGTGGGGGATGTTAGGGAGATGGGAGCAATGTAGGTGAGGGTGATGGGATGAGGGGGATGTGATGGGAGCAGTGTAGGTGAGGGTGATGGGATGAGGGGGATGTTAGGGAGATGAGAGCAGTGTAGGTGAGTGATGGGATGAGGGGGATGTTAGAGAGATGAGAGCAGTGTAGGTGAGTGATGGGATGTGGGGGATGTTAGGGAGATGGGAGCAATGTAGGTGAGGGTGATGGGATGAGGGGGATGTGATGGGAGCAGTGTAGGTGAGGGTGATGGGATGAGGGGGATGTTAGGGAGATGAGAGCAGTGTAGGTGAGTGATGGGATGAGGGAGATGTTAGGGTGATGGGAGCAGTGTAGGTGAGTGATGGGATGAGGGGGATGTGAGTGTGATGGGAGCAGTGTAGGTGAGTGATGGGATGAGGGGGATGTTAGGGAGATGGGAGAAGTTTAGGTGATTGATGAGATGAGGGGGATGTTAGGGAGATGTGAGCAGTTTAGGTGAGTGATGAGATGAGGGGATGTTAGGGAGCAGTGTAGGTGAGTGATGAGGTGAGGGGTAGATATATGACAGGGATGTTAGGGAGATAAGAGCAGTGTAGGTGGGAAAAGGTGACGTACAGACTTGGAAAGGGTTTGGGAATGCAAATCTAAAGAAAATGTATTTCTATTTAACACTTTATTTAGATTTACGGCTTTAAAAAAAATTAAAAAATAGGTTTTTTAAACAAACTACAAAAAAGAGCCCCCACAGTCTTAGTGCCTAGGGGGCCCTAAGGGTCTTAATCCACCACTGCATATGGTGTGCTATTTTACCACATTCAGGACCTTAAGCAAAGGATATAGCCAGCACATCATTTCTGGGTACCCTGGGTGAAGAGTCCTGGGCCAGCACACAGAGGACTGTCCTCCCATTGTGTGTGACCAAAGTGCACCCAACTATCAGCAGGAGTAGAGATGCATTTGTGTGCGTAAATGGGGAGAGTTGGTTGAGGGGTAGCTCAATATTTTTAGGTTGTGTTAGGAGTTTGGGTAGGCAGTATGGACCCATGTATGTGTGAATCTAAGCGCCTGATAAATGTACCGTGGGGCATCAAGGTCTTCCATTGGTATGTGAAGGGGCATAAAAATGGATCATGGTTGTATGGAACAACAGCAAGAAAGATTGGCTTAAGGAGCAATCCATGCCATATCCTACGAGTGTATTTTTAAATAAATCAGTTATATACTATTAAATACTTGCTACTTTGTTCTTTTTTTTAATTCAACTTTTAATGCCATTTTTAATGAGTTTTAATATAATGAGCACCCTTTGATTTCTATAGCAGGCTTTAGCGCACCTCCCTCGCAGTGCCAGACCTCCCTCGCAGTGCCAGACCTCCCTCGCAGTGCCAGACCTCCCTCGCAGTGCCAGACCTCCCCAGCAGTGCCAGACCTCCCTCGCAGTGCCAGACCTCCCCAGCAGTGCCAGACCTCCCGCGCAGTGCCAGATCTTTGTAACACTTTCCTTTATAATCATTTGTTGCCAATTTTCCGAGCAGTTTGAGCTGCAAACTAACAATAGATAATGTTACCGTAATAATATAAGAATACAGCGAGTCCTCGCTTACCGACAGATGCCTTATCCCAGCAGTGTGCAAACTGGGGGGCGCGAGATTGGGCTGTTGCAGGAGGTCCCGCACTCTTCCCCAAGGCATTTCAATTAAACGCGGGGGGACCGCGCGAGGCCTCTGCAACCTGTAATTACTGAGGTTCAGCCGGCTTCAGGACATGTGACCATGGCAATGCGGTGTCAAATGATGCCGTGGGTCATTGGGACGTCACGGTTGACATGGTACGTTGCGGGTCACATGACGCCGCGCGAGGTAAGGGGGGAGCAATAGAGGAGAGCAGGCAGGAAGGGGGGGGGGGTGCAGCAAAAAAAAGTTTGCGCACCCCTGCCTTAGTCCGCCGGACGCATTATCAGACGTTGGACCCGCTTATCCGACGGTCACCGCCGCCGACTGACATACGGTCCATTAACAGAGGGCGGTTTGTGGGACGCATTCCGTCGGATATGCGAGGACGCGCTGTACATTATACTGTAGCTGATTGAAGGATTGATTGAAACTGAAAGGCAGCCATTTAGTCAACCCTGGGAAGCAGGATTTTGCTGATCGATCACCAGGAGAATTAATTGATCGGCAGCTTACTGTAGGTAATTAGATGTCAATAAATGTAATTTTTAAAGTGCCGCTTGGATTGCCTCGTTAAAAAGTATTCCCTGCAATAGTACAGAGAGAGAGAGAAATATATAGAGAGGAGAGAAGTGGGAAGAGATGGTCCTATAAGTAACGCTCTATCTTCTGCCCTTGCTTGTACTGCCCCCGAAGCTGGTCACTGACGTGTGAGCTCAGCGATAACAAGCACCCAATGATCCTTACAGAAGGCTGATCCAAGTGTGAATCTTCACTTTATTACAAGCTAATTGAGACAGTAACTGCGCTGTCTGTCTGTTCGTTATATGGGTATGCTCGTCTTGTCTAGACATATATTTTAGCCAATAGCTATTAATAGTTATTCCTTTAGGATTATTTCCCTTATCACCACACAATTTGTCTATCACTTTAGTGTGTAACATTCTGGGGATTCTTCCCTTCTCCCGTCTGCTTACAAACTAGTAAAAAGCTCAAAGGCGGTGAAAACTGTGTCAATTCTCAGAAGAATGTGCATGGCTAATACAGCTGTGGTTGCCATTGGAAAGGCAAACCATGTCAGTCTACATATATAGTTACATAGTTACATAGTAGATGAGGTTGAAAAAAGATATAAGTCCATCAAGTTCAATCTATGCTAAATTTAGACAACAGATACTTTATTCTATATCTATTCTTACTTATTGATTCAGAGGAAGGCAAACAAAAAAACCCAGAGTCATATCATCCAATGATATCTCATAAGGGGAAAATAAAATCCTTCCTGACTCCAAGAATTGGCAATCGGATTAATCCCTGGATCAACATCCTTCCCATGTTTACTTATTTGGTATATCCCTGTATTCCTTTCTAAAGAGATGTCCAACCTTTTTTTTTAAACAAATCTATTGTATCTGCCATCAGTCTCCATGGGTAATAAATTCCACATTTTAACTGCCCCTACTGTAAAGAACCCTTTCCTTTGTTGCTGGTGAAATCTCCTTTCCTCCAACCTAAAGGGATGCCCCCGAGTCCTTTGTACTGCCCTTGGGATGAATAGTTCTTTTGAAAGCTCCTTGTACTGTCCCCAAATATATTTGCATATAGTTATCATATCCCCTCTTAGACGCCTCTTTTCTAATGTAAATAAATCTAATTTAGCTAGCCTCTCCTCATAAGTTAAATTGTCCATCCCCTTTATTAATTCGGTGGCTCTTCTCTGCACTATCTCTAGTTCCATATGGCTGATTAAAATAGTGGTATGCTGACCCGGCATGGCCATCCCTTGGACACTTTAGCCAGTGTAAAATGTAAATGCGGTTTCCTTTGTATTGAAACAACTTTGTTATATTTTACTGGGCTTTGCATCACGCTCCCAATATTTGCATCCAGATACAGTGTCGCTGTGTATTTTCTGAAGGATAGAACATGCTTTGGACCCCAATTAACCCCTTAAACTCTTTAAGAAAAATGACAATGTATAAATCCATAAGGTTCAATGATAATTCACTCGCCAGCTGCCTATGCACGTAATGTAATATGAAATGTTTAGGACTTAAAGCAAGTTGTATTTCTTAGTAAGTATAACCAAGTGAAGGGAAACATCTCCAAGACTGAAAATGATCGCGGTTTCATACAGTATATATAAAAAAAAATCCACCTACTGTATAAATATCTTTACGTGGAAAGTAAAAAAGGGTTAATAATTGAAATGTATAATGCCTATATCCCAGGTGAAGCTTCGACTGAGCCACCTGTGCTGACGCTGGGATATCCTTAAAACCTCGTCGTTTGAGAGGGTCTTGAGGACAGGAGTTGAGCACCACTGTTATAAAGAACAAATACAAAGGTATTGTCGACCAAAGTCACTTTTTGCCGGCTGCCATGGGATAGATGCAGACCCATAATGTATTGCTGTCTATGGAAGTCCCTTCTACTCAGCATTAGCCAGTGTCCCTCTGCCTATCTCCATTGCTGGAGTAAAAATCCAGCTAATGGAAGAGAAATGGGAACCATTAAAGACTATAGCAAATTGTCACCACAGGCACTTAATTACCCGATGTGCGCTGGCATCCTTAATGCACTTCAATGTCCTCTATTTGCCTCTGCATGTCTCCAAAGCTACTGTACATTACCACTGTGCAGATCTCTGATGCACAAAGGTCTTTACGACCACCGCAGACCACTTCCCAAACTGCACACTGGCATGAAGACAATAAGCTAACACAAAGCCACTTTCTACTTAGGTGGCAGGAGAAACCACATGGAACTGACTCTTCCGTAGCACTAGTAAGCTCTTTGGTAGAACGGATGCTTTCCAGCATGTTTAATTTTCGGCATTTTCAACCCCCTATTGTAATATGTTCATATGCTGCAAATTATCTGCGGGTGTTTAGACTCAGACACTGTAAAAAATGTCAATGATTACAGAGAGCTGGTAAAAAGGTCCGACAAGGTTGGGTGGAGGGGAGGTGAGGGGGGTTTAGGTGGGGGAGGGGAGGGGGAAGAAAATAAAAATACAATAGCAGTAATTACAGGAAGTAAAGTAACAGATAATATAATGGAGAGTTGGTGACATGGTCATTCACAATATATTATTTAATATGATCAAAGTTATTACGTTTATTGACTTTCATGGGGGCTTCGGGTTTGCTAGAACTTGCCACTAGAGTTGAAATTATGAAGACAAGACTTACACTTATTAACAAATCACCAGGACCATGGCAGATTGTCAATGAAAGAGAATGTGTTTACGGTTGATACTGGCGCGCCGTGAAGGTAAGCTTTGAATGAAGGAAATGCTGTAACAAAGGGGGCTATTTGTTAAAAACCAGGGGTGGCCAATTCCAGCCCCCAAGAGCTACCAACAGGTCATGTTTTAAGGATATCCCTGCTTCAGCAGAGTTGGTTTCAACTGAACCACCTGTGCTGAAGCAGGGATATCCTGAAAACCTGACCTGCTGCTAGCTCTTGAGGGCTGGAGTTGGTCACCCCCGGTTTAAACTTTATAGCGCTAATCAGCTTCAAGCCGCAAAACAGACGTCAGGATGCTCCTTAGCCCCATTTTGCATCATGTCTCGGGTGGCTCCTTGGTTGATTGAATACATAAATAGATACATCTATAATAAACTGGGTAGCACAGATTGTTACTCTAGCTCTAGCTCTAGCTCCTTCTGCACAATGCAATACAGGCATACCCCGCATTGTGCGAGCTGCCGTTTGCCTATTGGGCGTGGGGTAATCAGCGCGTCATTACTACGGCGGTCTGTAGGGCAGAATAAGTGTCCGTACTTGCGCAGCGAGCGTACGGACACAGGGGTATGGTGCTATTGAAAATATGTCCTTACTCGCGAGTGTACTTAAAGTGAGTGTCCTTAAGCCTGTATATCTGTATAAATTCACTTGAATTGAATTCACCACAAACTAATACAAACTATGATCCTGACACAGCAATAGTCACTGTGATATATTTAAATAATAATTCCCTCAAGACAGGGGATTATAATGGCCATTAATAACCAGCTTGCCCTCCAACAGCCTTTATATAAGACAGGGGGTGGGGGCGGAAGCATTGATCAGCGGAGGGTGGAGTAGGAAGTATGGTTGATCGGGGGGGGGGGAGGTATTGTTGAGCGGGGGGTGGGTATTGTTGAGCGAAGACGGTGAGGAGTGGAAAGACCTCTGTATTTGCAGGCCTGGCAGTAGATGGGAGAGGTCTGGTCTCAGCGGTAGGGCCCAGCCTGGCGGTGGAGGAGGGCCCAGCTGGCAGATGCACAGAAGTTGTCTCGCTCTCCCCTCCAGTCGGCGACCCTGATGGCCAAAATTTGACTCAACTGGGTATTCACGGTCAGGGGATTATTGGGGATTATTACCATTATATGCTACTTTTTTTTTTGTATTTTTCAATATTAAAATATATATATTTTTTTAACTATCGATGGGCCGTCGTCCTTCTCCTCCTGCCTCCACACTGGCTCCTTCAGCCCACTTACAGATCTCTCCTCCCACACCTTGATGACATGCCCGCCCCTTGCTCATGATTTCCCCGCCTTTACTCCCTACGGATGATCTCCCAGCTCCCTGCACCTCCTGGATGATTTCTCTACCTGCTCCCTCTACATCAGGCCTGCACAACATACGGCCCTTCCCTGTGCGGCTCAGTGTCAGCGTGGCAGTGTCAGTGTCACAGTTTCAGTGTCAGTGTGGCAGTTTCAGTTTGGCAGTGGCAGTGTGTCAGTGTGTCAGTGTGTCAGTGGCAGTGTCAGTTTGGCAGTGTCAGTGTGGCAGTGTGGCAGAGTGGCAGAGTGGCAGTGTGTCAGTGGCAGTGTCAGTGTCAGAGTGGCAGTGTGTCAGTGTGTCAGTGACCGTGACAGTGTCAGTGGCAGTGTGTCAGAGTGTCAGTGTCAGTGTAGTAGTGTCAGTGCGGCAGTGTGTCAGTGTCAGAGTGGCAGTGTGGCAGTGTGGCAGAGTGGCAGTGGCAGTGTGTCAGAGTAGCAGTGTGTCAGAGTGGCAGTGTGGCAGTGCAGGTCAGTGTCTGTGCGGGTCAGTGTCTGTGTCTGTGCAGGTCAGTGCCTATGCAGGTCAGTGTATGTGCCTGTGCAGGTCAGTGTCTGTGCCTGTGCAGGTCTGTGCAGGGTCAGCGTCTGTGCAGGTCTGTCTGTCCAGGTCAATGCCTCTGTGAGTGTCTGCACAGGTCAGTGGCTGTGTGTCTGTGCAGGTCAGAGAGAGAATGGGGGGGTAGAGAGAATGGAGGAGGGTGTAGAGAGAGACTGGATGAGGGAGGGGTGAGAGAGAGAATAGAGGAGGGGATTGAGAGAGAGAGAGAAAATGGAGGAGTGGAGGAAGAGAGAATGGGGGGATGAGGAGAGAATGGGGGAGGGAAGGGAGAGATTGGGTGGGAAGGGGTAGGAAAAGGAGAGAATGGGGGGAGGGAAGGGAGAGAGAGAATGGGGGGAGGAAGGGAGAGAAACGGGGGAAAGGGAAGGGAGAGAGACTGGTGGTGTGAGAGAAAATGGGGGGGGGAGGATGAGAGAAAATGGGGCAGGGGAGGGATAGAGGGAATGGGGGAGAAAGTAGAGAGAGAATGGGAAGAGGTAGAATGAATAATACAGCATCAATGGTGACACTATTAGATATCATTATAATATTCATTTTTTAGTAATGTAATTTGTTGTATTAATAATTTTTTTATGTGTCCCGGTTTTTCATTTTCAAAATGTGGTCGCCCTATGTGAGGTGCAGGGGGGGAGAGGGTGATGTGAGGTGCAGGGGGGTAGGATGTGTGTGGTGTGCAGGAGGGTATTGTGTGTGATGTGGAGGGGGAGTATTATGTGTGAGGGGGAGAGATGGGGGTGTGAGAGAGAGGGGGAGTCTCGTAAAGGCCCCCGACACTGGGGGGGTTGGGGGGTAATGGAACAGTTGTCTTGAGCCCCAGGAAAGCAGTCTACGGCCCTATCTGGTATGACCATCCTCATATCTCCCCCAGCACCTCTCATCATCACCCTCATATTTGGGTTGGGGGGGGGAGGGTGATATGATGATGATCTGTGGGGGGGGGAGAGAAGATATGATGAGGATGATGATGAGGGGTGCTGGGGGAAATATAATGATGACGATGATGATTTTACCCGTGCGGCCCAAATCAGTTTTCTTTGGAAAAGTTCGGCCCTTCTCACTTTACAAATTGTGCAGGCCTGCTCTACATAATCTCCCAGCCCGGCCTCCACAATCTCCCCATCTGCTCCCTGCATATAATCTCCCTGTCACCTGCCCCGGCTTCCCTGCGATGATGTAACCCTCCCGTTAGAATGATTTCCCCAGCAACATAAGTAATGAAATCCCTGCTACCTGATTTTGCCATGTGACCAAAATTCCGGGCACTATGGACTATTAATGCCTGCAATTTAGACCAATCAGACAGCAGGCATTTCAACAATGCCTGGAATCTTTATGCAATTAGCCTATAATTGGCATTATGGCAGGCAGCTTGTTCCTACTTCTCCAAGGTATAACATTGTTGGAGTTTTTATTAATTGGGCAATTATTAGATACATTATGTGTAAAATTGCACTTTTTTTTTATGCAAGGCACTTCATTACAGTCTGGTAATGCATGTCTCTGCCAGACACACTCTCCGCATTACTGCCGCTCTGTATACAGGAGAGACTACTGTAGATTTCATTAATGTTCTGCAGACTTCAGATAAACTAATTCCATTATGTTTCACTTTTATCTTGCGCTTTCATGTTGGACGCTTGTCTGCGTTCACATGAAATGCAGTAAAAAAAAAAAAAACCTTGGAAACACATGGAAATGTCTTTGTGGAGCATATAGTATATGCTACTGTATTGTGCTCTGCAGGCATTTTAACCTGAAGCCGCCTATCTATGGCTTTGGATGTGGGTGTTTAATGTATAACACAGAGCTCCCTAGTGCATTCAACCCATTGAAAAGACACAACCCCCACAAACAAACATTTATTCTTTTCAAATAACCTCAACTATGAATCTCCTAGGACAGGGGGGGTCATCTCCAGTCCTCAAGGGCCACCAAACAGGTCAGATTGTCAGCATATCCCTGCTTCAGCACAGGTGGTTCAAACAATGGCTCAGTCAAAGATGGCCACCCCTGTCATATCATACACATTCAAAGTAGATGCAAAAGACATTTTCAGGGATACCCTGCATCATGGACATCTCCCCGAGTATCCTGCACACGGTGTATTGGCACGTAAGTGGTGGGGCTCAATAGTCCCAATAATAACTTGTCAGGTGATCATTAGGCATCAATCACATATAGCGACTGCTCCCATCATTGCGGAAGGACAGACACTACTAAAAGCCATGTAATGGCTAGAAAATAAAAACATTCTTTAATGAGAAATAGTGAGACGACGACGCAATGTGAGTATTAATATACAGTGTAAATAAAAATACCAAATGTTAAAAAGAGTGATGATTGGGTATCAGTGAGTCATTAAACACTAAATAGTGTATGATAACGGATCGTAAAGCTCCTGATACTCAAACGCGCCCTTATATCCAACCTACAGTATATCTTAATGGTGTATATAGTAATCACTACCTCGAATAGGTCATGCATATAGATAGCTGCTAAACTCTATGATTTCAATGCAGGAAGCTGTAGCCATAGCCAAGAGTCCACACCAATGTTAGTGCACAGCCAGCTATATAAATGATAGCATAGTTCACTGGCGACACACTTTATTCGAGCTCGGCTAGTCCCACGAATTCGGGTATACCCGGGTGTATTGAGGTTTGTGACTATTTTCTGCCCGAGTGCATTGAGGTATTTTCCACGCAGGGATTGAAGCATTTTATTCCCGCTGGCTGCAATACTGCACAGTATATACATACATACTGCATTACAATTCATGAATTTATGCCATCTGGTAGACACGCGAAGCATTGCAGCCTATTAAATCCTAATCATTATCATTTAACAGATCAGCCGCCCGTCAGCCAGGCATGAACCCAGGCTGGGAAGGCAAACGCAACGGGGCTTGTCAGAGGTGAGGAGCGGCGCATTCCATGTATCTGCCAGGTACATACTGGGTATTTGCTCGAATAAAGTGTGTCGGTGCAGCATGTATTGGACCTGGAGCGTCCTGCAAAATTAGTCAAATCAGCTACAACAGAGCAACACATGCACAGTAATGTTACGTACTCTCAGCAGCAGTCACAACAATAACCTCTAGTGTATATACTGTATAAGAGCAGGCAACCACACTATACCAAGTAAGATATAAGGCTATGTGACCCTCCGTGATGGAGAAACGAACTAATTATAATTGTATCACATAGTAGCGCAGCGGTATACAACCAGTTCCATATCAAAGCGCCGATTCTTAGCGCGAAACGTTCGTTGGTCATGACGTCATTGCGTTGACGTCTGCGGAGGCACGTGATGAACCGCCCCTACCCTTGTGGAATTGGTTGTATACCGCCATGCTGCGCTATTATATGATACAATTATAATTAGTTACTCAGTATCTCCATCACGGAGGGTCACATATCCTTATATCTTACTTGGTATAGTGCAAAGGGATACTGTTACAAACTACCGGGACGGTGGACACATATCTTTTTTGGTGGACTTCCCATTGGCTAGTGGGGTGATAATAGTGCATACTCCCCCTTACCTTTTCCTCAGGACCATTTGGCCCACTATGCTGGCTTTTGAGGAATATCGGTTTTGTCTTCTGTGCACTTTAATGTAGGGTGACCAGACGTCCCGGTTTCGCTTGAACAGTCCCATTTTTTTTTGGACTTTGTCCCGGGTTCCGACTTTAAAAAAAAAAATGTCCTGTTTTTTTTCGGTGCCCGTCAGCCGCAAGCGCCCATTGCGCTGTCAAGCGCCCATTGCGCATTCTCGGCTGGCAAGCGCCCACCGTGCATCCTCGGCTGGCAAGCGCCCATCGCGCATCCTCAGCTGGCAAGCGCCCATCGTGCATTCTCAGCTGGCAAGCGCCCATCGCGCATTCTTGGCTGGCAAGCGCCCATTGCGCATTCTCGGCTGGCAAGCGCCCATCGCGCATTCTCAGCTGGCAAGCGCCAATCGTGCATTCTCAGCTGGCAAGCGCCCATCGCGCATTCTTGGCTGGAGAGCGCCCATCGCGCATTCTCGGCTGGCAAGCGCCCATCGCGCATGTGCAACTGGCAACTTGCCAGCCACTCATGTGAATATGCTATGGGAGCATTCTGTTCACACATTGGCGCATGCGTGATTGGCGCTCACTGTTCGCACATGCACAAAAATATTCCCGGAGAAAATATGGTCACCCTACTTTAATGTGAAAGATATTTTGGTGTCCTATTTGTATACAGCATTGCATATATTTAAATGTATCTAATAACATATTTGTATACACTTTAAACCTCCATTTTAATTTCTTCTTAAAGATACATAATCACTATTTATACAATACAACATTTTCATCTTCGTGGCGGCTGCGGGGAGTGGAAGGATTTGATCTGGTGCTGAGAACGACATGCTGTGTTTGGATAATATGCCATCTGAATATGTGCAGGGTCCCTGTGTATATTGCCTGCGAAAAATGAAGATGTCAATGTCATTTTGGCTGACGACGTTGGGATTACTGCAACATCCATAAGAGAGAAAGAATGGTCCTATAATTTGATGTTAGTAGTCTTGAACATTACTCATTTAATATTACGTCTGCATTTAAATGTATAGTTGTGATATATATCCTGGAAGTAAACACCTGCTAAGGCTATGAGTGTACGAGAATATTAGATCAGTCAGAGATTAATAAATGTATCCTTTGCATAATGGCAAACAGTGGAGACTTGTCCTGCTCACTGTGAGATAATGGTTTCTCCACAGTTCTGCAAAGATAACAAGGGCAAACGGAGCTGCACGGTACATCTTGTAGTCAGGCTATTCATAACCAATCTTGTTCTATACATTGGGAGACTACGTTATTAGCTCTTCATTTGCTGGTTTGTTATGACAATTCTGTGGATAATGTGTGCTGATCCTCTGCAGGCAGAAACTTCTCAGGACTTACATGTAAATAGGGATTCCAGTTAAGGGCGTTCATTTTCTCGTCAAATCAGTAATTATTTTTTGTTTTTTTTCCCCCAGTGTTTTCATTTTATAAAAAAAAAAAGCTGTGAATTTGGTGTTTATCGGAGCACTTTTTGTTTTGTTTTCCCCCACACTTCCCTGCAATGCTTTTGTCTTCTAGCCGTGGACAGGCTGCCACAAAAGGTAGAATGTAAAAGGAAAGTGCGGCGTTATTATCGGTTTTAACCAAAAGTGCAAGATGAGCAGTCTGTGTTTTTTTTTGGTTAAAACCTAAAACTGGATTCCCTACATATAAAGCACTATTTCATATTGAGGGGAAAGTTGCCAATCTGTTGAGATTCACAAACAAATTCCTTCACTTCCAAGTAGCCCCATCAGAGAGACCTTTGCTTGGTCTAACATGCTGATTTGATATGGTGCCCGGATCTCCAACTCGGTGGTTCTCAAAACTCTCCTTGAGGATTCCGGACCACACCAGGTTATAGGAATAGCCAATTCTCTTGCATTCTCTCTACAGATGTAGCAAGACTTACTGGCTCCGTGGCCGTGAAAGTGTGCTAGGCTCTGAGCGCAGCTGGGTCTGAGCGCAGCTAGGCCTGAGCGCAGCTAGGCCTGAGCGCAGCTGGGCCTGGGCTCGATCGAGGCCAAGAAAGCCGTAAGCAGCCCAGAAGGATTAAGTCAGCAGGGGTCCCGAAATGTACAGTACTGTATATTTGAATGGGTAAAAGTGCTATTAGCCATATTTGGCTAATAGGGATATTGCCCATTACTGTGGGTGGGGGGGTCTTGTAGGGGGGTAGGTAATGAGGATAGTTGCCCCGGGTGGGTGGTTTGGCATCCCAGGGGTGTAGCGGGAGGGGTTAACCCTTTAATTAAATTAGCAGTTAGCCGCTAAGGTAATGCCGGGGGTAATGTATGTTTATGTATGTTTAATGTTTAACTGTGTTTTGTTTTTTACTTTTTATTTTTCTATACTGTATTGAAGCAGAGGGTCTCCAGAGGTCAACCCCATCAATTAAACCTCTGTGGACGCCCTGCTTCCGGGGAAATAGACCTCCAGCCAGTAGCCGCTCCAGCTGGGCCCGCGTAATGTGGGGGCTTTAAACCCCAGCCCAGCAGCTACCAGTACCCCCTACGGAGGTCTATATCTCTGGAATCAGGTTTAAATGAATGGGGTTTACCTCCGGAGACCCCCTGCTTTAATACAGTATATAAAAATATAAATACTAAAACATTGGATTGCTGCAAGAGCCACAGAGAGAGACAGCTTCTCTCTGGGACTCCACTGCACAGCTCTTACAGACTATCTGGCACGGTACGAGTAAGGCTGAGTCCACTGTGCTGCTGACCGTGCTTGGCGCTCAGTGTGGTCAGCACAATGAATTAAAATCTGTCCGGCCACGCTCACGCGGAGCACGTGCCCGTACAGATTCACTTGTGTTTCAGGCACGCTGAAGGGTTACATGACCTCCTCAATCTATCAGCACCAGTCACTGGTCAGCCAGGGCCCCTAACCCCCCACGCCCTTTACACCCCCCCTCCCCCGCTCACGTGTAAAAAATATATGCAGGACTTGCTTGGAGAGTTGGTGACGTCACTGCTCTCAAGCATGAGCGCAGTCAGCGGCACAGAGGACGCAGCCTAACACTGCTTTAATCCTCTACTATATCGCACTTATACTGCTTTCGGGGGCCACAAACAGCCGCAGATTTCAGCCTGCCCGCACCAGCAGTAAATCTTGATACATCTGTATGTGCATTTACCTCTGTGCATGTGAATAAAATGGTGGGTGCTTTCCTCGGAAACCTGATCTGGCTCAGGATCCGGAGGAGAGGTTTGAGAAACTACACAATTCTAGACCCCTAGAACTCATTCATTTTCAAGCAGCCTCCTTGTATAGATCTTTTCTTGGTCTGCCAGGATGAGTCTGGGTGGATATACAAACCCAGGGGTAGTCAACTTGAGTCCCCAAGAGCCACCAACAGGCCAGGTTTTAAGGATATCCAAGTTTAAGCACAGGTGGCTCGTTCCTGGCTCTGTCGTTGACCTGACCTGTTGGTGGCCAATCCTGTACCCACTGATAAAACGAACCAACTGGAGAGTATTCCCCAGCTGTTGGCCTCTCTCTGTTGCTGTTTGGAGAGTTTGGGGGATTCTAGGGCAGGTTGTCAGGGGGAGCAGCTGTAATACTGGTGCAATGACCAATTTTTGGGTCACTACTCTGAGTACATGAAGACACAGGCCCATATTCACTAACGGGTGCTAAGCATTAGCACATCTTAACATGCATTCATTTGAATGGGAGTTAGGGCGTGCTAAACTATGTCACCCCTTAGAAAATATGGGCCAAAGACAGTTGGAAGCACGCAGTGTTACTTAGTACCTACTTATATTGCAGCATATTCATAATATGGGGCCCAAACCGGAACTTCGCCTGTTCCGTCCTTCTAGCGCTGCAACACTTTGCTCTGCACGTTCATACAGAACACTATTTCATGTTCCTATGTCTGAAGAATAAAACTTCCGTGCAGATTTATACGGTACTTTGGGCAATTCCATCACCTTTGCCCATCAGCAACGCTAAACAAAGGAGGAAGTATCTTTCTAAGCCACTCCAGCCCAAGACATCTGAAAGCACAATATGTTAGAAAAAGAACATCGCTAAGACCGCCAATAAAGCTGCCAGGACGCACACGCGCCATTTGCTCGTAAACTTTTGAAACCTTTGCAAACACCAGTTAGACGGACAGAAAGTGACCCATAAAAATAATTTATTTTTTTGTTCTCGACAACAAAACTCTTTTTATTAGCGGATCCTCTGACTAAAGTAATGGGCTGAACAGTAGCTTTTCTCTTTTTCAATTATCCAGAGAGGTTTATGATTGACAGGTTAATGCTGTAATACAGCGGAAGCGTCGAGTTGTCAACCTGCTATCTTTTGTTTTTAACAACCCTGAAATCTTGTCTGCAACTCTGGCAGTAAATTCAAATTCACTGAACAAAATTCAGACTTAAGGGAGTAGCCACCAACGACTGTGTATCCTCTGCCCAGGAAAAAATGCAACATGAACTTCGTCACTGTAAGGAATAGTTCATGCACGATCCCAAACTCGGTTGTAATTTTAAAGCTGCGTATTTTTAGGTTGCGTCATGAGAATCAACCGTTTTGCACCGTAGGCCCTTCTGGCAGTGATAGGGTTACGTTTCCAAAATTGCTTTTAAACGGCGACGTAAAGCGTTAAACAGTTTGTACGGCCCAGACTATTCTGCACCAGAAACGTATTCTCCCCCGACACCGAGGATATAAATGAATAACAAGGCAGAAGTGTATGTCCAACGGTGCTGTAACAGTACACACACGTTAGAGTATCACTTCGGCTGGCTGACAGCACCTTCTTGTTCACATATTAGCAATGCATTGTGACGCAGAGCGGACCTCTGGCAGAAACATGGAAATTGACAGCAACTTGGCCGGCAGGCTACCAAGAAGATGCAAAGCCTTAGTCCCTGCTTTATCCCCGACGTTTTCCTTACATTTGTTTTGCTGCTAAATAACTTTATTATAATACTTGGCGCCTTCTCCAGAACTGGATTACACGACAGAGAGAAAGAACCATACGAGGACGCACACTAAACTCTACTAATAGAAAAATAAATACATTTTATTATTAATTACATAAGATACGAACGTGAACACAGATAAAAAAGCGCGCTAGCACGGCGTGTGACTCTGTCATGCAAACAGATACGACTCCAAAGTGTAGAGCCGGAAACACTATAGCTGGTGAGTAGGATACATTGTATACAAATGCATATAAATATGCGTTGTATTACTAGTATACAACTAAACTCCTTATATAGGTCTGCTGTACCTTAATACTAGTACCTAGGTATAACTGTGTCAGATGGAATTGACATATGAGTATTGTACTGTGTACATGGAGGTGTCTGAAAATGGACAAGTGCGTCTCAAAGGAACATAATAACGCCAGCTCAGTTGCTGTACAGGTAAGTAAGACGTTTACTCTTTTTTGCATACACTCAGACCCTATAAACCCCTGATATACAGGTGTGCACACGTAGTTAATAGTGAAGTTAATCCAGGATATGCTAGGTAACCCTATCCATTCAGAATCAACCTTAGTGGATTACTAAAATAGAAATAGTTATGCAAAAAAGAGTAAACATGTTACTTAGCTGTACAGCAACTGAGCTGGTGTTATTATGTTCCTTTGAGACGCACTTGTCCATTTTCAGACACCTCCATGTACACAGTACAATATTCATATGTCAATTCCATCTGACACAGTTATACCTAGGTACTAGTATTAAGGTACAGCAGACCTATATAAGGAGTTTAGTTGTATACTAGGAATACAACGCATATTTATATGCATTTGTATACAATGTATCCTACTCACCAGCTATAGTGTTTCCGGCTCTACACTTTGGAGTCGTATCTGTTTGCATGACAGAGTCACACGCTGTGCTAGCGCGTTATTTTATCTGTTTTCACGTTCATATCTTATGTAATTGTAACCCATAGATCCCCACCCAATCGCAGATCAGGTCCCCTAAGGTGTTCTGTGGTCTGGCTACATGTCTCTGTAGGGTCCATACCTGCTGGCAACAGGAGGGCCTGAGTCTCCCGCGGTGACATGGGGGAACAGCAGGACAGGTTTCTGGGGTGAATGCCTTTGTTCTCCTTCTACTGGTGCAGCGCCTCCATCTGCAGTAAGCCCCAGGGATACGGGGTGGAATCCCTACCGCAGAATCCCCTCCCAGGGATGAGAGATTCCAGTCTCACACAATAGTTACTTTTCCAATTAGCAGCAGCTCTTTATTTCTCTCAGCAGCATACAATCACATAAGAACCAGCAGCCAGCTGTACTCCTGTAGGATGTCCCTGCCTCCACACTGGACCTAGGGCCATCCAGAGTGGGGCTAGCTCTTCCCTTACCCCCTAAGCAGGGTAAGAGGTATTTGGTCCACCTCACTATCAGCTCTACTCATAGGCTGCTCACTCTCCTCTTCTCTAGCTAACTCATAACTCCTAACAGACTAGTCAAACTCTTAGACTAACTCTAAATAGGAAGTGCACTGCTCTTTATGATCTCAGCAGGCACCGCCCCTGTGTCTCTTGATTGGACACAGGGTCAGGTGACCTACTTCCACTATTCAGGGCAAGTGCTTGAAGTGGGGGAAACCCATGATAACTCCTGGCAACCTGCCCTTAGCAGGGATTAAACACAGGAGGAGGATAGAAATATAGCCCCTAATCTTACCAGGGCTACATAATTAATAATAAAATGTATTTATTTTTCTATTAGTAGAGTTTAGTATGCGTCCTCGTAGGGTTCTTTCTCTCTGTCGTGTAATCCAAAATGTGTACTGTATACCCTGATAGCACCACTCTAGGAAGTATAAGTTTTCGTTCCTTTTCGGTAGGCTGAGCAGGCATACTGTGTGTTTTTGAGTGGCCTTCTCCAGAACAACACATAAACATTCATATAAATGTGTTTAAATACAGTATACATACCCTCCTCTTTAGCTTTACCTTCTATAAGCTGCAATGCCATATACATAATACTGTATATATCATATACAGTATGTGTATGTTTTCATCATAAATAGCATAACAGATTTGAAAATATTAGTGTGTGTGTGTTTTTATATATATATATATATATATATATATATATATATATATATATATATATATATATATATATATATATATATATATATGTAAAAAGAAAAGCAAGCACTCCAATATCAATAGTCCAAAAAGCCTGGTGCTAGTCCCATATAAAATGCAAAAAGGAATATTATCATCCAGCAGAACGGCAAGAAAGAGGCAGCACTCAGTGGTAAGTATCAAAAAGTGTATTGAACAGACACATAAGAGCAACGTTTCGATCCCGTGGAGGGATCTTCTTCAGGGGGGTTTCCTGTCATCTCCTATGAAAAAGTCGCCCATGTGCGACAAAACGTGCCACGATACGTCATCAAGACACGATGTCATCATGCAGGTGCACGATCAGGCTGGATCGCACAAGGAGCAGTGCCGAGGCCAGGAAACATCAGAGGCTTTACTTAAGCAAGTTTGGAGTTTTGCGGCATTTCGTCCAAGCGTTCCAGGCGTCCAGCTGACCGCTGTCCCTCTCACACTGTGAGATCACCATTGAGGACTACGACCGCTGATGTATCTGGCAGGCGGTGATATTAACAAATTGCCCATTTTTAACCTATCCCTGTGAGTTACCCTGTTTCCCCTTTCCCATTCCCTCTTCCAAAATAAATGTCCTCTTTTACACTATTTGGCGGTCTCGGTCTCTCTCTATACTAATATATATGTGTGTGTGTGTGTGTGTGGCCCCTTTACTCCCACCCAAAGTGACATCTGGTCTGCTACTGATGTCTTTGGTGTAAGATGGTGCATACATGTGAGGTAACAGGAGGGCTGAGCACTTCTGCGATGGTGTGGGGAATATCAGGACAGGTTTACGGGGTACCTTTGTTCATGGTTGCAGTGGCTCCAGTCAGCGAGGATCTTCTTTAGCCCAAGACAGGTAATCACACTTGCATATAGTTCCATGGTATTTATTGCATTGATTAAGATATTACAGCAGGTACTTCCCTTTTCGTGCTTCCCCTAGAAGGTCACTTCAAGGCTTGAGGCCCATCCAAGTTTCCTCCTGCATGGTGCTCCTCCTGCATCCCCTTGTGGGAGCAGGGAAGTTTTTCCTCACTCCACAGGGGGAGGAAAGAGACACACCCACTTTGGGGAGAGAGACAGTTTATATACCCTGGGGTTGGGCTTGTAACCCTGCCCCATAACAGGGCAGGTCTGACACTGACAAGTGTCACATCTGCACATATGACCCAGCCAGTACCTCCCCCAGACTGATCAATGCATAGAACAAATGCATAGGGTTACACGTGTTGTTGTCTGAAGAGGTGTTGAACGGTGGTTGGAGTTACCACACCAGAGAAGTGAGTTGATACTTCGCCCCAACTGGAGAACATTTCCTGACCAGATCATAGTTGACTCAGCGCCAGTTGACGGAGGACGACCCAAGGAGTGAAACACATAGGGAGTTACCTTGAGGAAGTGATCCCGCGACAGATCGTGCCAAATGGTTGAGTGGAGCAGAGAAGCGGCGTTATAGTGACATGTTGGGGCATGATTTCATCTCATAACACGCCTGATTACATCTGATGTTTGTGAGTTTTAAATTGTGATTGTTGGAAACCATAACATTTTTATCTGTGGTATCACACTAGGATCGGCGCTCTCTTGTTTTTTTTCTATCCAGGTCATGTGAAGGGAGGTTGTTGTGCCTGTGAAGAAGGCTGCCAGGATCCTAAAAGTTTCATCAAAATCCATGAAGTGTAACTGTATCTACATTGGACTATTTCTATGGTTTTGTAGTCTAGGAAACTTTTTATTTGAATTTTTTAAAATATTTTATCAGTTTTGTGTTTTTCAATTCAGCAGCAGCAGCACTATATTATATGTTTTTATATTTAGTTCATCATAATAATTTGCTTTGCTAGTATACTAGTGTTAACATTTATATTTGAACACACTATAGAATATCATTTGGATTTAGCCCAATTAGGGGCAATATATATTTATTTTATTTTTACCACACAATAATAGGCGCAGTCTGTTATTTTTTTGATATATGTATATATATATATACCTTTACCCTGGCTGTGCTCAAAGCTGTGACCATGCAGCAAGCTTAAGCCTATAGGGAACCATGTTAAAAATGGTTATTGAGGCAAAAAGTGACACTGTGTGCTCATTTGCATGTCATTTCCCAGAATCCCTTGCTGCAGTGGAAGTGCTGTATGCTGGGTGATAATGGGGAAAGGCGGGGTTGCAGACCTGCCTAAGACATGCAGATGAGCATACAGCTATATTTGCATATATATATATATATATATATATATAATATATTAATATATATATAATATATATATATAGATATATATATATATATATATATATATATATACAGTGGTTGACAAATCACCAAAAAATCTACTCGCCACACAAAAAAATCTACTCGCCACCTAGTACCAAACGTGTGCTGCTTGGGCCAATATTTACTCGCCCGGGGGTTAAATCCAACCGCCCAGGGCGAGCAAATGTATAGGTTTGTCGAACACTGTATATATATATATATACAGGCATACCCCGCATTAACGTACACAATGGGACCGGAGCATGTATGTAAAGCGAAAATGTACTTAAAGTGAAGCACTACCTTTTTTCCACTTATTGATGCATGTACTGTACTGCAATCGTCATATACGTGCATAACTGATAGAAATAACGCATGTGTAACAGGCTATAGTCTCCCCGCTTGCGCACAGCTTCGGTACAGGTAGGGAGCCGGTATTGCTGTTCAGGACGTGCCGACAGGCGCATGCGTGAGCTGCTGTTTGCCTGTTGAGCGATATGTACTTACTCGCGAGTGTACTTAAAGTGAGTGTCCTTAAACCGGGGTATGCCTGTATATATATATATATATATATATATATATATATATACTGTATATATATTTTATAATGTTGGATGTTTTGCTGCTTCAGTGTCAATGTGGCTTTACCGCACAGAAAGTGCTATTTACTTGAATTGGACTTTCCATGCAGTAGCACCAAGAATGCACTACCATACTGTATTGAATCTGTGCCGTGTAATAGTCAGAGGACCTTCTGAGATACCACTGCAGAGCCATTATAACCAGAACAAGGGCTTGGATTATTTGGATAATGCCTATAAAAAAGGTGTTTGGTGAATGCAGCATACAGTGGTTAACTCACAAGGTACGTTTACTTCCTGAGTATAAAGTCTAAACATGAGCTCGTGAATAGAGAGAGATACAGTATGCGGAGAAATCCTGGTTCACCGCCTGCAATTTTTATTAAGGAATCAAACTTGTTTTCTATAGGCCACATTCAGCTCTCAATATTTGTTCCTTATTGGTTTCTTGTGTTCAAAATTGAAAAACTAGCACAAAAAAAAAAAAGTAAGAGATCAGATTTTAAAAATGAGTTAAAGTTTGAGCAAAAAAATGAAATCTTATTTGGGGAAAGGTGCGTAGTCTCCACAATACGATAAAAAAAATAGAAAGAAGGAAAAGGGAAGAAACCCACGTCGGCTTTATGAAAAAAGGGAATTTTCATCCGTTGAGTAAGTCAAGAGACCCATATTCACTAAATGGTGCTAAGCGTCAGCACAGCTTACTTCCTATTCAAATGAATGGGAGTTAAAGCGTGCTGAAGCTTAGCACCATTTAGTGAATATGGGTCAAATACTCCTCGAGGGGGAAACTACTAAACAGTGAGTCACTTCCAAGCAGGCTGCCTTCTTTCTATTTAGTTTTCTGTTTTCTGGGGGGGGGGGGGGGGGTGTTACTGCAGAATCCACCAAACGTTGAGTTGCAGCAAAAATCTCCACATTGCGTCAAATTGATAAATAATCCCACTAATTTGTGCAACTTTGTGGGTGAGTAAGATGGGGGGCACTTGGAGATTTCTGGCACAGTTTCCCATTTTTTCCCCAATGTATTCAAAAGTTTGCAAATGTGGTTGACTGCAAACCTGCCCCAGTTCTCTGTGCAGTCAGGGCTGTACCCGGCAGTGACCTGTATGTGATAATATAATCAACATGTGAATTTCTTAGGTCCTCTGTGGCTTCCAATCTCTTGCCTCTGGTCTCTGCCTTCACACAGCCATTACCATCACCTGCAGATCCCATGAATTGCCCTGCATCTGAAATTAGATGCTCTTTACATGAAAGATTGCCGAATGTTACACGAAGGTGGTTTGCCTGACAGCATGTTACCATCACGTTTCCTGCTACACCAAATCAGCAAATGACTATGATTGTACTATCAAATATTCAATTACTCGCTAATGAAAAGGATCCGAAGCTTTTCACACCATTTTAGTGCTAAACTGCAGGTGACGAATGTCGAGCAAGATGGTAAATGAGTGTCCGATCGCAGTTACAGCGCTTCTGTTTGTTACACGGAGGCAATGTATCATTTTACTCCTCTATTAATCAGGACTGGAAGAGAAGTCACCAGCTGCTGTGAAGAGAGAAAAAAGGACTTTGCTAACGTTAGTGCGCGTGTGCTGTGTACACACAATGTTTGCGGCTACTCTAGTGTAATACATAATAAAGCCATCACTTTAGCACAGTAGGCAAATACTATGCTGCCGAAGGGGAATTCAGCAATGTAATCAAAAGAGCAAACCTGTGGATTGAGTACAATTCCCCAGTTTATACTTCTATGCGTTGTGCTGTTTGCCAAGGTTAAGTGCAACTCATGAAAACACAAACTGGTAACGCGAAATGAGGGCCACTAATAAAGAGAATAAATGAGTGCCTTTTTAGATGCTGGCAGCTCCACAGGCAGTCCAGAGACACGTCCTCCGCATGGTCTTTTATTACCCTTACTTTGTATACACTGAATGCAACTTGGTTTGATTGCAGAGTGTCATTAATCAGTGTCATGTTTTTCCATGCTCTTCCTGCACAAAATGCGCACAGTGTTTTCTTTCAGAATAAAATTAATCAGAACGTTTTCATAAACGGAACCAAAAACTGGTAGACCAAAAAAACAAAACGCCTCCGATTCCCAAAGGTCAAATTAGCAGCCCGAATGCAAACATACCCTTGCAATATATACCAAAAGCATGACGTGGAGACACCCCAGACTTCTCCATGCAGAGGCTACAGGGAAACTTTTGAAACGAAAAATAGTCATCCTACTTGTCACGGTAGACCAGGTCTTATCTACACATTAATACCAGGATTCTGCACTGAGCACACAAGATGAGTAAAATAAATTGTAATTTATTTCTTTTCAGACAAACACACAAATCTTCATAATATACACTCAATAAAACACTTACTGGGATGGGGAAACTAAATCAATTGTCCTTGGAATGAAACAAAGTCTCTGGGCACCCCTGCAAGTGGGTGCTCACAATGATCCGTGTAGCTGTTCCTGGCTATGGGGCGCAACTTGCCAGCCCTATATCTCAGCCAACAGGAAAAAGTTTGTTCAATCCTTACAGGGTTCGTTTGGGAACCCTTAGCTCCAACGAATTCCAGACGAGGGGAATGATCCTTAGTTCCGATATTATTAACCCCTCACACTCCGGAACCGCAGATGCTGCAACTTGGTCAAATCGTTGTTACATCAGGTGAATCTAACTGGGACTGGGCTGCAGGCATCTTTATAGGGTTAAGTTCCTATACCTAACATACACACCCAATCCCTTCGTGGGCACACTTTTTCCCCCTATCCCAGACTTGCCAGTAGTTCATAGCATGGGCAGAAGTGGCTTCCTGGTTTGCACAGAGCATGTGTCAACTTGACACCTAAGCTGCTTAGCATACTGGGTCCCACTTCTTACCTGGCGACAGTAAGTCTGGGATTTGGCTACCAAGTGTGACTGCCCCATACTGTGTACCAGGATCTGGTAGTCAGGGATATCCTGGCCACTCTAGCACCTTGGCTCTCTGAGGCTTTTCATCTCAGGCACTTCTCTAGACATTGCGGCATTCACTTCGCAATGGGCCCTTTGAAGTGCGGAGATGAAAGACCCTCAGCTCATTCACATTCATTGCTGGGCTGACAGGAAAAGCTTCCTGCCGGTACCTTTTAAAACATAACTAAAATACAGTTTATTTTTATATATATATATATATATATATATATATATATATATATATATATATATATATATATATATATATATATATATACATATATACTTTCTGTATGTGTGGGGGACACCAAACAATATGTATGGGCTTAGTACATCCTTAGCTAACTGCACTCAAAAAATTAGAGTGCTAGCTTGCTCCTTGTGTCTGAAATACAATTGGCTCAATTCACATACATTGCTATTACTGCAGCTATGGACTGAGCTGCAAAATGGGGACAATAAAGATGGTGGAGGGAAAAATATGAGATTGGGGTGACGATACACTTTAACCCCTTCCGTCCCAACAAGGATTAGGGTTAATAGCGGTGGTGTAGGGGAAAACAGGGGATTATGGGAATAATACATTTTAACCCCTTCACTCCCAACAGGGTTTAGGGTTAACCAGCCGGGTATAATGCCTTTATTATTGGCCTGGTTAACCCCTCTCGCCACACTACTTGCTTGTGTTAGTCTAGTAATACATGGAAATCCAATTTAGTAATTATGGAAATCAGCGCCGTCAAAATATACACATTTCCAGTCTTGTAATAATCTCCCTGGACGTCACTTTCCTGCCAATGCGAGAGGCGATACAGGCCTGGCACAAAGCTACGTCCCCGTATACATGAAGCAGTAACTAATTTCTTTATTCTTAATGGGCAACACAGCTATTATAAGAGCTCCTCTGCAGCGTCCGTGCTGTAACATGTTGAATAAGAAAATGGTCATATATTTATTTTGATTCTTTGTGTTTTTGGCCCTGGAAAAGAGCTATGAAAATGCCAAGTTACGGCTTGTAAATAACTCCTTTTAACAAACCTTGCCATGTTCCATGGGGTAAATAAATATCGCCTTGACTACTTTGGTTCTAAAAATATTATAATACGTTTTATTTGTTATAATGCCAGAGTGGTCTGCAACACATAGCAAAGTAATGTGTGCCTGGAGAGTCAAAAGAAAATTTCAAGTACATTGATCCATTACCCTGCAAAGCCCACAGTCAAACGCTTGATCCCTGAGACACATGGGATCAAGGGTCATGGCCGAAAACACACCCAAGGCTCTGTCTCAGTCCTGGTTTCCTTTTTCAGAGGAACGTGCACGGGTTACTGCACCTTCTCAGGCGGCTGAGAGACGCTGTGATATATTGATTCCCTCAGTGTGTTTCTGGACCGCCAAGACATTATTTACTGGATGCTAGAATGTTATGCTGGGTGGGGTCCCCTGTGTAAGCCGAGACACTTTGAGAAAACCCACTGCAGCGAAGCACATCCCGCTACATATTTCTCTTGGATGATCAGATTGCAGGCTTCTTGTTTTAGAGAAGGATCAAAAACTTCTTAGTAGACTACAACAACAAAACAATGTCTGATGTTAATGCCTTGCATCCAAAATGCATAGGAAGGCACAGATAGCTTGCAGACAAAATTATTATGAAGATAAATGTATACCGGATAGTGTTTTAATTTATATAACAAGCTACTAACAAAGAATTAGCAGGTGATTACTTAGTCTCCTTACAGACACTATATCCATCAGCATCCTGCGGATTAACAAGACTGTTGGGTAGGGTAATTTTAGTCACTGGTTGCTAGGCACAAATAATAATGTTTTCTGTCCATGTTGCACTGTGACAGGGCATGCTGGGCTGGCAGAATGAAGTTCTTCCCTGAAGAGCTTACAAACTCATTTTTAACACCCGAGGCACAGAGAGATAAATTTGACATGTCCTAAATCTCACAGAGCAGAGAGCGCGTCTCAAATTCAGGCAGTTTAAGGGCAATGACTACATTGCTGCCACAGAGGATGCTAGTGTAAGTACTTTACAAAGTGTTGTAGTTAAAAGGTTTGAATATTAATTTCCAACTGCAGTAGTTTAAAATGTATTTACTTTTGTACATATCACAATTGAATTGTAATATTCATGTAGTCAGGTCCCCTCTGGGTGTCTGAACCCCCCCTTCCTGTACCCACGTCTGCGGCCGGTTGCGGGGTCGCAAGGGTGCGGGCGCGTGTGCGCGCCGTGCGTGCGTCTTCCGGTGCGTGGGCGGCGATGTCCGGCGGGTGCCGGGAGTTGTGCGGGAGGGGGGGGGGGGGGGGGGCGGTGGTTGCGCGGGTGAGCGCATCGCCGGAGACTCCTGGCGGCTCCCGCACAGGGCGCCACCATCTTCTTTGTTTGCTTATGCGCAGTAAGCCCCTGCAGCGGCGGCCATTACCCTGGCTTGGCGCATGCGCAGGATAGGTGCGCGCGAGGTGGCCAATGGGAGAATAGCTCCCAATAAGATTACAGCCCCCAGGGTGCACTGGGGCAGGGTCAGGTGATGCCAAAGAGCCAATAGGGATGCCCGAATCCCGTGCTCACCAGATAGATAAATTTTGCGCGCTGCAGACCATGCCAGTCAGTGCCTGGACGAGCTAGGGGTAAGAGGTCTCTGTGCAGGGGTCAGTGACCCGCTGCACTAGGCCAGCAATTCCCCCTAGGCCCCAGATAGGCCCTGAGACATTGTAGTTCGTGGTTGCATCAGGGACAGGCCCTAGGATAGGAGCATTACAACTGCTTATATAGTCTAGGGACACAGCGGACGCTGCAATCCCTGAGGAGGGGTCTGGGACCAGGCCTCACCAGAGGAAGAGACTTTATCCGGGTGGGATCGCCCCGGAGGGATGTCGCAGAAAGGATCGCTGAGCGGCGGATCCTTTTCGAAGATGTCTGCGGGCCCGGTTGCAGGAGCGCCCGGCAGGTACCTTTTATAAGTGCACCAACTATAATACTATCACACTAGTGGACTCCGCGGTCACCACACACGGGGTTGGTTGCGGGACATTGGGCACGGTGTGGGGAACACGGTGGAGGGCTGAGTCCTGCGTGACTCGTTGGCTAGTTGTACTCTTAGTGAGAAAGGGTATGTACTGCGTTTATACATGTACAGTGATAAGTCTAACATTAAGTAAAGAGTTATTATTATTTTATTCCTGCCAAGTGTATTATTTGGTTGTGTCCTGTGAGGGGCTCCTCCCGCTCTGTCGGGATCCCTCCCAGGTGGAGGCGCTGCATCAAGTGGTAGAATTATATCGCCCCAGGCTCTCCGTGGCAGAGGCTCAGGCCCTGCGAGCCAACAGGTTTTTACAGCATTAGTAGTTTCTGTGTTCAGGGGGAAACAGTTCTACATTCAAATCACAAATCGGGGGGTCCCTTCACTGCAGAACCAATAATGGTCCCAGAAAGCTTGCAGCTACTTCTGACCATGGTAGTGGATTACACAATTACACAAAAGGTTTTTTCATGAAACTGCAATAATTAATTCAAGCAAATGGAAGTTTCCGTACGATAGTGCCCCAATCAGGACGATCACACTTTAAAAAAACAGTCGTAGGCAACATGATATACTTCAAGAGCTCCCAAAAGGGTATCGGTCAGTCGGGGTCTCTCGGTCTCTCTCTCTCTCAGTCTCTCTCTCTCTCAGTCTCTCTCTCTCTCAGTCTCTCTCTCTCTCAGTCTCGCTGTCTCTCTGTCTCTCTCTCAGTCTCTCTCTCTCTCAGTCTCTCTCAGTCTCTCTCTCTCTCAGTCTCTCTCTCTCTCAGTCTCTCTGTCTCTCAGTCTCTCTCTCAGTCTCTCTCGGTCTCCCTCTCTCCCGGTCTCCCTCTCTCCCGGTCTCCCTCTCTCCCGGTCTCCCTCCCTCTCTCGTCTTCTTACCCAGGTAACAAGTGATTAGCACAGGAGAGCAGCGTTGCAGTACAGCATTTATCAATGCACTGTCATTCAGCAGCTGAGGGAACAGGGACAAGCTATGATCCATGTCAGAATCATCCCTGTGGAGACAGAGTGTGTGGCTGCTGAGACGGCCGAAGGCTGGGGGCTGCCTGTTGCCCACCAGCGCTTTAGAATAATCCCCTTAAGAGTCCATTAACTATACATGCAAGCATTGAGTACCATCCCTTAAAACAGTGAAGGGGTTGTAAAATGTTGTGATAACAGTGCGAATCCCCTTGTCTCCAGGGTGACATGAAGTATTACGGAAATAGGGATTGCACTGTTGTGTCATTGTTCTACCCAGTGGATGGACAGTGGTATGTCCTCGCTATATTTAGAACCTGATGACCTCTAAGGAATATGCAGACTTAACGCTCATCTTTATGTTGGTCCTGGGACTTGCATAATACGGTGCTTCTTTATAACATATTGGCAAAGGGAATTTTTTTTTGCATTAAAAGAGCAGTGTACTCTCTGTTTGTGTTTCTGCAACACCTCCGTCACAGTCAGTTTCTCATAGCAGCACAAGTAATTGTACACTAAGTTTTAACTGTGTGGAACCAACAGATGTAAGGGTGGTTGGTATGAATGCATGAGTTACCTGGACCATCATCCAAATGCCTTTAAATGTGGTTAAATTACACTACACATTCCAAGTCATAAATTTAAATTATTGGTAGTTAGTGTGGTTGGCTGTGCACAGAAACACAAGCAACAGTAAAACCCCATCCTGCCGTAGTTACAGCACATATGCAATATGAAGGATTATAAATACAATTTTCTTTTTCATTACTGCTTATAAATTTCTAAAGAATCAGATCTTGGAAGCCGAGAAGAATTTCATTACGTGTTCAATATTTAACAACAGATGTAAAATTCACTCAAATGGCATAAGCCGTGAGCTCCCCTCATTACTTGTTGGAAATGTAACCGTGCAAGCGATGGGAGTGTGTTTATAACATAACATTCAATAACTTTATTTTGCTATTAGTTTCAATGGACCAACATGAAGCATGTGCACAACAGACGTACAAACGACATCTAACCTGCACGCCCACCAATGGTTCAAATGGAAGAGGATGGTCACTCTATTCCACTCGAATTGCGCCCACCGCTCCTGGAGAGCAGTGACTGTGATCTCCACTAGAAAGCAAGCGAAAAAGCGATGAGTTTTGCCAAATGCTACAGGGGCCTGTAGCAGGGCCGTCTTAACAGCATTATAGGCCCCGGGCAAAGCAGGGCACTGGGCCCTGCCAACTCTCCGCTACAAGTCGTAATTTTTCTCCTTCTACCGAGTTAGCGGGAGATTTGCATGTTGATGCGGGTGATCGGAAAATTAGTGTTAAATTCTGGTCTGTGAATAGATTAGCATGGGGCCCCTATGCTCGTGGGCCCCCCGAGCAACAGCCCAGCGTGCCCATGCGTTAAGACAGCACTGGCCTGTAGTGTGCTGGGCCTGTGATATTAATCGAGAGGCAATAAATAGGTTATACTTATACCTGCAAATATTGTCTGCTATGAAAACGCGGAGTCTACTTCTTGCAGAAAGAGACGGGACTAAAAAACAAAAGCTTCAATACAGCAGATTTCAGATTTCATCAGCACTTACCATTATGTTTGTTATGGATTTAGCAACGCAAAACATGGTTGTCAGGAAATTCACGATATGGTGCCTGCACAGGCTCAACCTTCATCCAAGAACAGCGAGACTACAAATAGAGGCTGATGTATTGTAAAATCACCTTTACAAATGTACGTTTTGTTTTCCTCCATTTTTGAGACATTTAAGGTCTACACTAGCAATCAGAAAGCACTACAAACACAGACCTTTTTCTACCACTTGGGGCCAGGATCAACGGATCAGGAAAATGACCGACATTTTACTGCAGCAATTGAGGAATAAGGTTAGGGAAGGTACCCGCAAAACAAACTAAAGTTAAAATCGGAGTATTTCATCTGAGATCCGGTATTGTATCCAGAAGAAGACAGACGTGGGGCTGAGCAGAGAGGAGGCGGTTTTCCAAGAAGCAAAACCTTAAGGAGCAGAAAAACATTCACCAGCAAGCATCAAACTATTGCTTTTACAAACAATCAACACGGTGGCAAAAGCTTCAACAAAAATGGGGAAAAGTACAAAACGTTCCTTACAAAGCAGTGATAAAAACGGCACCATGTCTATTTAAAAAATCATCACTCTCAATGACTTATCCCTTTGATAATCTTGGTGGTGTTTGAAGGGGCCGTCTCACTTAGGACCAAAGTGAACTAATTAATACCAATGAAATGTTCAAGGTGTCTCATCTGGGTAATTGATACCTTTCCCCCTCCCCCCCCCCAAATCTTAAACTCTCCTTATTGGCACTCTATTAGGACTGGGTGGGATAAGGGTAAAGAAAACACCTAAGTGACAAACATTTCCCAATCAGGAGGCCACTAAGAAATTCGGCTGGCCGACTATGTGGGATTTCACCTCTAACTCCAATAAAACACTGATTTTGCTCCACTAATATACAGCTCCCTCCAAACCTCTATTTTGCTCACATTCCCACCCTGCATTTTGCCCTTTACATGTATCCATTGTCTCATCAGCCAGTGCAACAACAAACGAATCCTCGTTGGCTCCTAGTAGTAAACTCACCACCATTTTGTCTTGATTGTGTTGTCTTGTTCATTACCAAGCTAACTTGATACTGTATTTGCACCCTTGTGAATGAAAGCAGCAAAAGGTTATAAGGTAGGTTACAGATGCTTCTTTCTCCAGTCTTATTTTGGGTCTGTCGTTGGTAAATAAGCATTCGCTTTTAAAAAAAAAAAAAAAAACCCTCTCGGTGCAGAACGTCGGAGGAAAAACATGCCGGGTTCTCTGCGTTTCATAACAAGCCGCGTCTCGCACTGAACACTGTCAGGATGCTGTATAGGAAGCCCGCCTGCTATTAAAGTCCTGAGCCTAGGTACTTTACATTTTGGAGTTTAACTATAATACGCTCCACAACACAGCGAAATTTCTAATAATAGTAACCGATGGAGTGTTAAATTGAGACACTTCTAGCTTGAATACCATAAGCTTCACAATGGATTTAGGGGTTGAGCTTACTTTACTCTATCAATTTAGTGTCAGCTTATTGCTTCTTACTCCGATTTCCAAAAGACCATTTTTTTTTGTTTTTAAATTACACGGCAACCTTTTAAAAATAATAATTTTTAATTCAGAAATGGTAAAAACTGGATAGTTCCACATAAAACACAGGCATTAACTGGAGATAGAGGGTGATACGACCCTTAACTGAAAATGCTGCAGTGTATAATATTAAAACTAATATTATTCTTAGAAGGCTTTGCAGTGTACATAGTGCTATGCATATAACTTTACCAACACTCTGGGGGAAATTCTGCAGCCAAAGTGGTGATAAGAGAGATGTTCCCTTTGCACCTATGTATGTCAATGTATTCACTTATTTTGCTCCATTTTCGTCCCGCGTGCACAGGTTTATGATTTTGGGGAGAATGTACAGTATGACGTGTTAGGCCTCGTTCATAGTTGTGGCGTCAGTGCGCGTGTGTGACCGCGTGACGTCACTAGCGCGAAATCTACACTGCAGGCTGGAGGCATTGCGAGGCGTGACCGTGACGTCACGTGAGCGGTTCGCCCTCGTTGTCTGAACCGCTCATGTGACGCGGCATGAACAATTTCAAATGTTTTGCTTGGACGCGTCAGTCGCGCGCACTGCATGCTCAATGGACAACATTAATGTGTTTTAGCGGCGCGCTGCATCGCACCATCACTATAAACGAGGCCTTACCTGGTACCCAACATATAACGATGTATACTGTATCAAGCTTTGCAAACAATCTTCTTTCATATAACACAACAGAAAGCAAAAATGGAGCAATTGAGCCAAAATGCCCTTCCTTACATCCTTCCTACAAAAAACAGACAAAGATGCGCCAAGCTACTTGCAATGTGACAAAAATACACAGTGCAATACCTATATATTCTCTTGAAAAAAGGGTGATTTAGTTTAACCCTTTGGCCAAAGCGTCTTAAGCCTGCTGCCACTTTCAAGGCATGACCGTAGCAGGTCCTAACACTCCCTGGGTATACTCCCAGAGGCAGAAGGGGTAACAACAAAAACCTTCTTCAAAAAGGTAGATACTAACAATCTCTTACTGGCCTCCAGTAATCATAAAAAAAACTTGGATTAGCAATATACCTGGAGGCCAGTTCATGAGAATTAAGAGAAACTGCAGTAAGGAGGCAGACTTCGAAACACAAGCCCAATTCCTGTTTCTCAGATTCTTAGAAAGAGGATATAACTATAAACAACTTATGCTAGAACTAGAAAAAGTTAGAAAAATAGATCGGAATAAACTGTTGATACAAAAAAAGAAAAGCCCTCTAAATGTAGATGAGGACAGGATAGAAGTCCCGTTCATTACAAATTACAATTCCATGCACAGACAAATAGAAGGAGTAATAAAAAAACACTGGGGCATTATATCTACAGACCCCATTCTTAGTGGACACATTACTACATTCCCCAAGTTTATTTACAGGAAAGCACACAGTTTAAAAGATACATTAGTCCCGAGTGACATTGGGAAAACTGTAAAAAATAAAGATGCATTATCCTGGATGAGTAAAAATGTAGTAGGGAACTTCCCATGCGGGAGATGCTGTATATGCAAACTCCTACATGGAGAACGCAAAACATTTAAATCCAATATAGATCATAAAGTGTACAATATTACTGAATTTATCAACTGTAATACCAAATTCATAGTGTACCTATTAGAATGCCCCTGCGGCCTGCAATATGTAGGCCGCACAAAACTTTGTCTGAAAACACGTATCCAAGAGCACGTGAGAAATATTAAACATGCATTACAGACCCATAGTGTAAGTCGTCATTTCTCGACCCACCATAACAAAGACCCCTCATCCCTGACATTTAAGGGGATTAAAACCATTCCCCAAAATAGACGTGGAGGAGACAGAATAAAAGATATTTCTGTCCAAGAAACTTACTGGATCCACCAATTGCAGTCTCTAGGCCCAAAAGGTTTAAATGAAAACATAGACCTTTGGTGTCTATATTAAACATTTTGTATAAATAGGCCGTATATAGTTATGTGTCTTCAATTAGACTAGTGCTTGGTCTTATATATAAAATTTTTAACATCTGCGATACCCACTCATATTAAGTATAAGGCAAATAATGTGTATATGTATCAGTAACACCTGTTTGTTTTATTTCAGAGCCTTTGAAATACTCACAATCATTGGCAATTTTACTGATGTGATTTTTATGAATGTATTTTAAAAGTTGAATAAAAAGAATGTAATGTGTTTTAGCTATACCCTTGGACCAGCACTGAAATGGTCAACACACCAGAGCAAATTAAGGAGTAGGTACTCCAAAACACCCACACCTGTGGGATGATGCCTGGTGAAGATCAGATTGGTTTAGATACCTTTTGACTTTGGCCAATCAAGTGGCGATCTAAGGGTATAAATATACTCTTATTCCAATGTATTTTATCCCTGAAGAAGAAGCGTAAGCTTCGAAACGCGTTGGATAAGTTTTTTATAGCCCTAGAACTATATCTCCACAATCTGTGTGGTATTATCTGCTCTGGACTGATTTCATGCCAAAGCTGCACTCGGAAAATTGCAGTAAAGCCACCATCACGCTTTACGCCTCAACCTCCCTTTGCGGCCAGTCGCAAAACCCCGCGGGACACGTGACTCACTAACACACTGCTCCGAAGCATAGTGGCGGTCGGAGGCAGATCCTAGCCGCGAGCGGCGGTGACGGCAGCGAGTGGGGAAGGATATCGATCGGAAGGCAGCAGTGCGGCAGAGATCCCATGCTACAGCTGTGACAGACGGTTCTGGATGCTGTGAGAGAGACCATCTGAGGCCTGGAAGTGGCAGTGCGGCGTGTGGTAAACTCATGTATTGTACATGAAATGTCTATTACCAACTAATCTGATGTACGCAGATATTATACCCTAATTAATATACACCTATATTTTTACAAACTTCACTATGTGCGTTTGCGCTTTTGTCTTTTTGTGTTACAGTTGCCTAGGGGTTTTTCCCCTGTCCATATAGCTGCAGATCACCCATCGAATTAGAGGTTGTATTTAGTTTCAAATTGACACAATGGTGGTGAAGGGTTAATAACACTAGAAATAATAATTTGCGCACTTTTTTTGTTTTGTTCTACTGTACAGTAGGGCCCTGCTTCTCGGCATTCCGCAAATATGGCGGTTTGCCTGTTTTTTTGCAGAGCGCACAAATGCTATGTTCCGCTTTTCTGCGATTTTTGCTTTTCCGCGGGTGTCTGGAACCTAACCCGCTGTATGAGTGGGGTCCTGGAATAAGGGGCAGAGAGAGGTAGAGACGCCAGACGGCCAGGATGAGGCTGCACAGTGGTAATAATTTACCTTTTCCCCTCTCACCACCACTATGCAAATTCTTTCCGTGAATGTCCTGCAGTCCATCATTTGCCGCTCATTCTTCCTTAGGCCTCGGCCATGGTTATTGCAGGCGGGCGGAGGCGCGCTGAGGCTGAGGGAAAGTGGGTGCTTTCCCTGGCCTTAGACAGCGCGCCGTCTGTGGGCGTGTCGGGGGCGTGTCGGCGGGCGGGCCAGTGACATCACGGCGCTGGTTCGCCCTCATTGGGCGAACCGCTCACGTGGCCGGGCCCTGCGCTCCGGCAAGCAGGAAAATGTAACATTTTCTTAAGACCTACGCTTCCGCGCGCTTACGGAAGCGTAGGCGAGCCCCTACTAAAGCCGCTCTCATTGTGGCTGTAGGGGCTCAGTGCCAAGCGGAAGCGCCTCAGCGCGCCTCCGCCCGCAAGCACTATCCATGGACGCGGCCTTAGGCTGCACTTAGTGCCGGCGACAGCGACGCGACATTCCGTCAAAACAAATGCATTGCCACCGTTGCGTGCCCCTATAGTAAGCGCGGAGCGACGGCTAGCTCGCGATCGCTAGAAGTCATCTCAATTTGATTTTTCCAGCAACCGCAGCCTGACGTCACCGTCGCGTCGCCGGCACTATAAGCGCAGCCTAACTTCTTGCTCTGTGCAATCACTGTACAGTACACACCAGGCCACTGCTGAAACTCAGACACAAGTGACTGGTCTCCACACTCCGGGCGTTCTGCTTCCCCAACCAGCAGAGCACACACTCTTCCAGATAATACACAGTATATTGCCGTAACCAGTACTCTGTGGTTTCCAAAGCCCCTTTTAATTAGAAAAAATGTGCCCTCAACCCTAATTGGCTCTTACATACCTTTGCCTGAATCTGTGTACTCAGCCTAATGATCTCTAACCAACACAATAATAATACTCAAGATGAGTCACTAATAGTGTCCATCTTTAATTAAACCCTGCAGAATGATATGTATAACACATTAAGAAACCATTTGAGGATTTTTATAATGTACAATGCTGTCAGGTTTTCTGTATTGACATGTATTTTTGTACCAAGTAAGAGTTAACACCAAATTAGGAATATCTACATTTAATTATTTTCTCGGAATAACAATCTCTTTTCTATGTTGTTAGTAATAGGTAAAGTTGTTTCCCCCCCCCCCCCCCCCCCGCAAGTCTAAAATATGCAGTCTGATTTATTGCAGAAGTCACTAATTGCAGAACATAGATTAGGTCCATAATGGAGCAATTTCTATTTCCCGTAAGGCTTCGTCACCCCTTAGCCTTGTTACCCTTGTGGATGCTCAGTGTGTGATACCTGCACAGTTAGCCCACATAAAGCTGAATTCTGCACTTCTAATTACATCTAATCTCCTAATTAATATTTAATACATTTTTTTTCAGTTTGTCAGGTAATCAAATAATTGCAGATTCAGGGGACCACAAATAGGCCAGATTTCCCTCAAACGCTCTAATGAATATGTATGGGTAATTTGCATGTAACGCTCATCATTTTAACTGAAATTAGGTTAATTAGCGTAGGTAGATGTTGTGTGATGCCCAGGTGATTACTTACTTGGCTCTGCACTACATCACTGCTATATTTACTTACCAGATACTAGCTGCTGTATGCTACAATTGTCTAACTCATGGGGTTCTCAACTCCAGTTCTCAAGACTCCCCAAGCAGGCCAGGTTTTTAAGGTATCCTTGCTTCAGCACAGGTGACTCAACCATTGGCTTAGTCTTTGAATGAGCCACCTGTGCTGAAGCTGGGATATCCTGAAAACCTGACCTTGAGGACTAGAGTTGAGGACCCCTGCTCTAAGTTATAATACACATGCTAGCAGGTGGAACAAAAGTATTTTTTATATAAATACAGTACCTCAACAAGGAACCTGGGTGGACCTACAGTATAAGCATGGGACATTATTTATAACATACCAGTCTTTATGGTAAACATTTTTTCCTTTCCTCCTAGGTAAGCTAGTAGCAACGCATTACAAGGATCAACCCATTTAACAGGTTAAATAAAATACATTTCTGACAGTTCCATTGTTAACTCAACTGTACTGTATACCATGTATGCCAACAGGATATATAACATCACACATAGTAAGTACATACACAACCTATCCACGACTTAAGACAGGCGTGGCCAAACTCAGTGTTCAAAAGCCACCAACAGGTCAGGTTTTAAGGATATCCCTGCTTCAGCACAGGTGGCATCAGTGGCTCAGTCATTTGGATTGAGCCACAAGTGCTGAAGCAGATATTTAAAACCTGGCCTGTAGGTGGCCCTAGAGAGCTCAGTTTGGCCACCCCCAGCCTTAAGGGTTTACAATCCAACTTCTTGTTTCGGATGCAAAGGGAGAGAAGTGAAGCTCATGAAGATATAGCACAGGGATTTGAATCGGGTTTTTTTCCCTTAAAAATAAAAGTGCTATTTCAGTAGCAGTTCATCATATAAGAAAACACAGTAAACGCCATATGGCTGCAGAGTTTGGTCAGAACAGCAGTGATGCTAACTCGACCACTTCTTTACAAATGTAAAATGAAACAAACTTATATGTAGGTTTAAACAAAATGGCTGAAACGTGAAGCACTTTGAATTTGGAGTTTTCATTTATAGCGGCAATGCCATGTATAAACTACATTGGCCAGATTAATCAACTGCCGGTACAGGCTGGCATGCACTATCTGGCGTTAACTCCCATTGACTTGAATGAGAGTTAATGCCAGATCAGGCGTGCTAACCCAGTGATGTTCAACTCCAGGCCTCAAGCCCCTCCCCCAACAGTTCAGGTTTTCAGGACATCCCTGCTTCAGCGCAGGTGGCTCAGACTTCTTCGACATAGCCACCAGTGCTGAACCTGGGATATCCTAAAAACCTGACCTGTTGAGGGATTGAGGACTGGAGTTAGCTGTGCTAACCTGTCCCAGTACTTGTTGAATGTGGCCCATTGTTGGGTAGGTAGCATGTGTATTATTTGCCAAAGGAATGAAATGTAGGCGCATAGATTTCATAATAAACAAAACATTATTGCCCCATCTTCCCTATTGCTAGATGTGTCCCCAGAGTACCGAACCAGCGACCCAGCAAAACCGCTGTAGGTGTCAAACAACTTGAGTTAATGTGGCTAACATCAAGCTCTTTTACGTCTCTTAGTAGCAGTTATTACAAAGTGGTACATACTGCAGAAAATCTAAGGAGAGACTGTACACCGATATGTCTATTTTGGGTAGATACTGTATTTCAGAGCCTATCTAACAATAGGAACTGGTAAAAGTACATACTGTGATAAAATGTTGTTTAACGGTCAGGGGTGTAGCTAAAGCCCGGGGACTGGCGCTCTTGGAGGCCCGCTCACGGCCGCTGACAGGGGGGTAGAGCCGGGACATTTGTCCCGGGCCCGGCTGTCTACCCGACCGACCACAGAAGTCAGGGCCCCCTTCTATCTACGGGCCCCTTAATAGTCACTTGCCGGCAGGCCCACTCCTCAACATCCTCCAGAATCCCCCCTCTCCCTCATTGGTTCAGACCGCGGCAGATAGGGAGGAGCATATGACGTCAACGGGTGCGGGAATCTCCATTATTCAGCACAACATGAAGAACATCACAAGAGGCTGTCCTGCTCTGCCATCGTGCAACTCCTAAGGCTAAGGTCCCGTTGCACACGTCCGCACGGCTGGCTTGCTTGCCGGCAGCGCGTGCAACTCGCTGTACCGCGATCTGCGGTCTACAGGAAACTTCAGTAGTAGCGGGGGGCGTGGCCAAACGGGTCGGGCGGGGGTGCGGCCATGACGTGAGGGGGCGCGGCCATGACGTAGGGGGCCGGAGCGGGAGGTGGGCGGGAGTGGGAGGATTGACAGGGAGGGGGGGGGGGCGTGGCTTGAGCGGAGGGACCCGCTACTCTTCCCCCCCCTCCCTCCACGGGCTGCCACGGGCTGCAGGTAAGTAAAAAAAACACACACACGCAGGCACTCATACATACATACACACACACACACACACACACACAGGCAGGCACTCACTCACGCACTCATACACACACAGACAGAGACAGGCACGCACGCACTCAGGCACACACATACACACACAGAGACAGGCACGCACGCTGCTTTCACTCCACACTCCTCCCCGCTCCCCGAAGCCTCTCCTCCTCCCGAAGCCTCCCCTCCCCATTGGCTCACAGCCACACCACGTGACGCGTCGAAGCTAGGAAACACCATTCTCTTGTGTCTCCTAGCGGCTGACGCGCCACAGCGTGTAGTCAGCTGTGCAGCCAGTGGGGACCGGGACCGGCTCGCGAGGATTCCCCTGCTGGTGGGGAACTTGCTACATTGCCGCCCGCGCCAACGAGCGCAGCGGGTCCCAGGCCTAACTCTTCTGCTGGCTGCTCCTCTGATTCACTCTGGCGGCCCGCCACGAACCATCATCTCCCCCCGCCTGCCTCTATCACCACCCTATCCCACAGGAAGGCATGGAGGAGGAGTGGGGGAGAGCTGGAGGAGGGGGAAGAGAGCTGGAGGAGGGGGAGATACCTAAGGGGGAGAGAGCTGAGGACAGATGATGAGGAGAGATATACTCCAATTTAAAATCGAGGCAAATTTTTCTCCTGAATCTACGGAATACGTTCAACGGGGCTTATAATGGGGCCCTGAAAATGTTTTTGCCCGGGGGCCCCGCTTGTCGAGCTACGCGACTAGTTACGGTGCTTACATTTTGACATGGCTTCCCTTTAAGCAAATACAAAATATGTTGTCCAAGAAAAAAAAGCAAAAACTGACATTTGGAATTAAGAAGTTAGTAGTACTCATTAACACTTTGGTGACTTCCCAGAGACGTGGTCAATGGAGGGGCAGTCCCACCTAAAACCAAAGTTTAGATATTTGAAGTCAGAAGAGATGGAGGCATCATATCAGAATTATGAAAAAAATTGCAAAAGGGCAATCAAATTAGTAAAAATGGATAATGACAAAAGGACTGCAATAGAAAGTAAGATTAACCCTAAAAAGTTATTTAAGCACCTTAATAACAAAAAAATCAGAAAAGAAAATATAGGACCCTTTCAGTGTAAGATGGGCAGGCAGATTATTGGAGATAAGGAAAAATCTGAGGTATTAAACAAATTATTTGCCTCTGTGTTTACCAGGGAAGAATCAATTTCAATAGTAGTGCCACAGGAGGAAGCCACACCCTCCATATTAATGAACAATGGGTTATCTGAGGAAGAAGTTCCATAGGCAGCTTGATAAAATTAAAGTAAATAAGGCACCTGGCCCCGATGGCATACATCCAAGAGTTATTAAGACGTTAAGTTCAGTAATTGCCAAACCATTATATTTAATATTCAATTACTTCATTTCCACAGGCCCAGTACCACAAGTATGGCGTAAAGCAGATGTGGTGCCTATATTTAAAAAGGGAGCTAGATCATAACCGGGAATTACAGACCTGTAAGCATGACTTCAATAGTGGGGAAGCTACTTGAAGGTTTAATACGGGGTAATATTCAGGAATACCTAATGGGAAACAAAATTATTAGTAATAGTCAGCATGGATTTATGAAGGATAAATCTTGCCAAACTAACCTTATTTGTTTCTTTGTGGAGGTAAGTAGGAATTTAGACCAGGGTAATGCAGTTGATGTTGTCTACTTAGATTTTGCAAAGGCTTTTGATACGGTCCCACACAAGAGGTTGGTGTACTAAATAAAGGAAATTGGTAACAATATATACACCTGGATTGAAAACTGGTTGAAGGATAGACAACAGAGGGTTGTCATAAATGGAACTTTTTCAGGTTGGGCTAAAGTCATGAGTGGAGTACCTCAGGGATCGGTACTGGGACCCTTACTGTTTAACTTGTTTATTAATGACCTTGAGGTTTGCATAGAGATCAAAGTCTACATCTTTGCTGATGACACAAAATTGTGTAAGATAGTAGAATCAGAGCAGGATGTAATTTCTCTCCAGAAGGACTTGGAGAGACTGGAAACTTGGGCATGTAAATGGCAGATGAGGTTTAATACAGATAAATGTAAGGTTATGCATTTGGGATGCAAGAATAAAAAGGCGACTTTCAAATTAAATGGAGATATATTGGGGGAATCCTTGATGGAGAAGGATTTAGGAGTGCTTGTAGACAGCAGGCTTAGCAATAGTGCCCAAAGTCATGCAGTAGCTGCAAAGGCAAACAAGATCCTAAACGGGCAATGGATGGAAGGGAAGTAAACATAATTATGCCCCTTTATAAAGCATTAGTAAGACCACACCTTGAATATGGAGTACAATTTTGGGTACCACTCCTTAGTAAATATATTTTGGAACTAGAGAAAGTGCAGAGAAGAGCCACCAAATTAATAAAGGGGATGGACAATCTAATTTAAAAGGAGAAGCTAGCTAAATTAGATTTATTTACATTACAAAAGAGGCGTCTAAGAGAGGATATGATAACTATATACAAATAAATTCGGGGACAATACAAGGAGCTTTCAAAAGAACTATTCATCCCACGGGCAGTACAAAGGACTCGGGGCCATCCCTTAAGGTTGGAGGAAACAAAATTTCACCAGCAACAAAGGAAAGGGTTCTTTACAGTAAGGGCAGTTACATGTGGAATCAATTACCCATGGAGACTGTGATGGCAGATACAATAGATTTGTTCAAAAAAAGGTTGGTCATCTTTTTAGAAAGGAAAGGTATACAGGGATATACCAAATAAGTATACATGGGAATGATATTGATCCAGGGAGTAATCTGATTGCCAATTCCTGGAGTCAGGAATTCATTTATTTTTCCCCTTATGAGATATCATTGGATGATATGACTCTGGGGTTTTTTGTTTGCCTTCCTCTGGATCAATATACTGTAAGTACGGATATAGGATAAAGTATCTGTCGTCTCAATGTAGCATAGGTTGAACTTGATGGACGCATTTATTTTTTTCAACCTTATCTACTATGTAAGTATATAAAGTAGTTTCATGTTTAGGGGGTTCAAGTGTTTTAAGATCATAAAGATTTTAAGATCATGTTTTAAAATGTGTTTGTAAACATGGTGAACGGAAACTTGGGAGGGGTTTGATGTCTTTTGTTGCTCCCTTTTGTCGGAGATCACTGAATGTTAAACAACAGTTTGCCCCGCCTGAGCCCCTCTCCCTTTGCTTTATTGTCTATCCAATAGGGTGAGGGTGGGATTTAAGATTAGAGGAAACTCTCCCATTGAGAGGCAGTGCCACCAAAAGCTTTCCAGGGGTCCAGGTTTGAATTCTCCCCCTGTGAACTGGTAGTTCAGCAGGGGGGCGTCATAACTGTTGACTGTAGGTATGTCAGCGGTCCTGCAAGTCTCTCCGTCTTACCCTGCCCTACTCTCCCAACTCTCCCCGCACACACCCTCTCCCTCACAACTTGTTCAACTGGGGACGGGACATGCACCAACGGTTGACCGGAGGAGTAGGCGCTAACTACTGACCATGCAGAGAGGCTCCAACTGTTAGCGGCCCTGCGAGACCCCATCCCCTCTCCTCCATCCCCCATCCCCCATCTTCCACCTCTCTGCCTCCACACAATCTCTCCCTCATTCCCCCCTACTTACCTCTCCTCTCTCACTGGCTTCCCCCCCCCTTCTCAATTTTCTCTCTTTGTCCCCACTCTCTCACTTTCCCCCTCAGGCCCTTAATGTTGAGCAGGGGGTGGTCGCTCTAAGGTCCTACTTGGGGTCGAGACAGAGGCCCAGACAGCTGTCAGCAGAAGTTGGGCCGTACAGTCGTCTGAGCACTGCCCTAGTCTACAGCCCTCTTCAGAGGGCCTAAGAAAATGATTGTGTGCTTAGTTTACAAATGAAACAAAAGCCATATATTTGCTTAAAGAATGGTTACATTTGTTTCAGGCACCAAATTAGATGTTGACGAAAGAGTTGCATGTGTATTTGTCAGTTAGCAGGGACTGCACCGTTAACAATAAATACTGCGTAGTTACAGCCTGTATTATTTTTACAAGGTTTGCACCAATAAAGACAGACATTAAAAATTACATTTGTTATGTAATTTGTAATGTGCCCCCAACCGGGCATAACGAGGCTGTAATAGCATTGAGAGCTTCAGATCATGTCTAAACTGTGACCTGAAAACACAAAATATTATTACAGCTTTTATTATGGCCATTCTGGGAGGAAATTATTTTTTATAATAGGGAGTGTTATTTTTGTATCTCATCTTCTTCTCTCTAAAGCTTTTTTCCTCCCTCGCTCCTTCCTTCTCTCACTTTCTTCCTCCATAACTCCTTTTTATATACATTTACTGTTCTCTTGTGCTATCTTAGGCTAGGGGCCATGGTGGCTTCCCCCGTGCGGAGGCGTGCGCGGCCGCGATGTCACCTGCGTGAAGCGGGTGCGTTTTGTGGCCAGTGGGGCCGCGCTGTGCTGCTCCGTGGGGGGCGTGGCGGAGCTGGTTCGCCCTCATTGGGCGAACCACTCACGTGACCAGCCTGTTGCACCATTAAATCAGTTTGCCTTAAGGCAGTCTGACCGCTCAGCGTGCGGACGCCTCCGCGCGGTCTGCCGCACCTTTGCCCCAGCCTTAGTTTTCATTTATTTCATTTCATGGCTCTTTTTAATGGGGAAGAGAGGTGCAGCTAACATACATGGGGGGATGTCATCCCCCCATTACAGCAATAGTACATCATAGCAGCAAATACAGTCTGGCAATTATTAATACAAAAATGTGTACGAGTATGATCATCCCGCAGAGAGCAGCGGGCAGCAAGTCAAGACCTGAGCAGACTTGACAGGGAACAGGTGCCCCTCATTTCGTGTTGGCTCAGATGTTTGCGTATGTCCCTATCATCAAATCTCATAACATAGCAGTGAGTTATAGCCACATTAATGCTCTGCTTTCCAATCATGGTATAGGTTATTGCTACTGAAACTTGATCACAGAGAACTTCAGTGTCAGTATTCTTCTGGAGGGCCGTTCTAATTACTGATCTCTGTTCCACAGTAAATGGCTGGGTAACTTACGGTGTTCAGTATATACACAAATACTACACATGGATCGAACTAGCTGGCTCTCTAAGGATACAACTCTACGCAAAATAATATCAATAAATAAACGCTGCCAGCTTTCCATCGCTAGGGAACGTTTCAGCATTTCAGTATTAAAAATGAACGTGGAGCAAACAACAGCACTGATATGAATGTAGTAATAGAAAAGGCTTGAACTAAATACCGGTAAAGTGAATTTTGAGGATAGAAGTACAGTAAATCACTGCTACGGGCTGCATGGGTCACCTGTGGTCTGTGCCTCACAGTTTAATCATACTGTACCTATTGTGAGCAAAAACATATGCTGTGATGGACCGCCCAGTACTAAAACTCAAGTTAAATGTTACTCTAAGACATTAATTAACATTAATTAATGCTTTTTTCATATTTAAATAACGCATTCAACCTCAAGTCCACTGCTAGTGCTTAGGAAGGTATTAACCTCTTGCTTAATGCAATATTACATTATCATTAGGTTTGCAAAACTTAAAGCCTTTACCAGCTGGCAGGTATTTACCACATCGTAAAGATAGAGAATCAATGCGGAAGAGCCCAGATGCATTGCAAGTCCTCCCAGAAACCTCTGGGGTAAGACATGTGGTGAATTTGAGGTGCATGATCTAAAAGCTACAGTACAGTTAGATTTATACGATGTATAAGACAGTGTTTCTCAGTAAAAGACAATGCATGGAAGAGCTTCCCGGCAGAGAAGGTGGTGGCAAAAAACAGTAACATAATGCAAAGACTTGTGGGATTAGGGACAGTATTGTTTTAGGAAATGTATAGGGTAAGTGTAGGGTAGGGATCTATAGCAACTTTATATTGCTTTGCTAAAAATTGTAATTCAAGTACAGCGGGGGGTTTGATAATGAACACTTTCTATCTCCATCATTTAAAATAATAATTTGATCAAGGTGCAATTAAAATCACATTATTTTTTCAAAATTCTGTATGTGAGAAACCATTTTATTTTTTTAAATAGACTGACAAGAAGTTTCTCCTATTTGTCGGGTGTTTTGCACAAGCATAAAGAAATACACTACTTGTATCCAATATTTTCTTTTACTTGTCTCATTTAGTCCGAGTTAGAACGTCTCCAACTTCTGATCTTCTCTAAAGATACGATAACCAACTGGTCTCCTCAAATGGAAACTAGAAACATTCTTTGGAGCAACACTGGAGGAAACAGATCTACTTCCCAGCTGACCAGGAAAAAGATTCAATATCTTCTGACCAAATAATAGCAGCTCAGGGTTTTTCTATTAAAAGTTGGGATTCAAAATGTGATGGTTTTTTTTTTCCCTTTCAACAGTGAAACGTTTTTCCACTCGTGGGAGGGTTTTGACTTTTGTTCTGCACAAAAGAGTTCTCTACTTTTTTTTTGCTCAACTGGATTCCCAACACATCTGAGTGAAGTCTAAAAGAACAGATGAAGCACAGTAGATTACGGCAGCTGTCAAAGTCTATGTAATGAGGTAGGGCTGTGTTTGTGCGGTTTGGTTTCCCTTTTGGTTTGCAAATGTAATCAGTGTCTGGATCCACATGACTTGTAACTGGCGTGCATGGAGCACCAGAGATTTGCTGACTTTTTCCTGAATAAACTGCCCCAGCCCAATCACAGTAGGGCTGCTTCTTTTCCTACGCACTTTTAAAACTCTATAAAGATCCTACGCACACAACTTAAAGGGCAAAACAGGACCCAGAACTATGGATATCTGCATATTTTACAAATGATGCAAGACATAACAAGACACAAAGGTAATGACTGTAAAGATTTCAGATGGAACCCATTGTGGATAAGAAGAGAACATGAACGACTTATGATGCAAAGAGGCCATCAATTAATAGGAGGTAAAGAAAAATGGGTGGATCTGGTCCACATAAAAATAAGTAATTACACATATTGCAATGGGACCCCAAAGGGAAGGAAATTGCACGATACCATTTCTAGGCTTGGTGAAGAATCAGACTGCCCACAATTTGCTGGTGCAGAATGCTGTGTCCGGGTTGTAACTAACCAGACCCGTTCTTGCCACATGACATCTGTTCTCCGGTCTCTGCACTGGCTGCCTGTAAAATGGCAAAATGATTGAATGATTTGCTTAGATAACATTCAAAGCCCTACATGAGCAGGTCCCAGCTATCGGAAAGAGCTTCTAGTCCCCCATTCGCTCACTTCCATCTGCAGGTGAAACACTCCTGAGAATTTTGAAAAAGTATTTGTGAAAATGGTATAAATAGGACACAATAGTGTACAAGTAAAATGAGATATTAGGGAAAATACCCTCTAAAAGCGAATGAGAGATGCAGCTCGTCAAAATGGATGGCGCAAACATTAAAGACAAGAATCAAATAGAAAAGACAAGCGCACAACTCTCATAGGCATTGCCAAACAAGTATTTTAGTAAGTAAAAAAGTGTTAAATACACATATAATAATAATAGCACGTTCTTGTATAGTGCTGCTAGTTTTACGTAGCGCTTTACAGAGACATTTTGCAGGCACAGTCCCTGCCCCGTGGAGCTTACAATCTATGTTTTTGGTGCCTGAAGCACAGGGAGATAAAGTGACTTGCCCAAGGTCACAAGGAGCCAACACCGGGAATTGAACCAGGTTTCCCTGCTCAGTGCCAGTCAGTGTCTTTAGTCACTGAGCCTCTCCTACTCCTGAAATAGAAACATAATATCAGTTAGATAAAAGACCATCAAGAATCATCAAAATACCAGACCCTCGCAAGTGTCACCGGATTGGTAAGACCCCGCAAAGAAGCCCAGCCGGGCTAATGGTAGCAGGTAAGTAAAGTTCCACAATTGCTGTGGCATTTAGAGTATCTGTTCCCATAGGGAAAGCACCCGCTCCTGGTCCCTGGTGTACATAAGATCACTGCAGTATTGGGGGTATCCGTTCCGGTAGGGAAAGCACCCGCTCCCGCTCCCTGGTGTACATATGATCACTGCAGTATTGGGGTATTCGTTCCCGTAGGGAAAGCACGCACTCCCGCTCCCTGGTGTACATACGATCACTGCAGTATTGGGGTATTCGTTCCCGTAGGGAAAGCACGCACTCCCGCTCCCTGGTGTACATACGATCACTGCAGTATTGGGGTATCCGTTCACGTAGGGAAAGCACGCACTCCCGCTCCCTGGTGTACATACGATCACTGCAGTATTGGGGGTATCCGTTCCTGTAGGGAAAGCACCCACTCCCGCTCCCTGGTGTACATACGATCACTGCAGTATTGGGGGTATCCGTTCCTGTAGGGAAAGCACCCACTCCCGGTCCCTGGTGTACATACGATCACTGCAGTATTGGGGGTATACGTTCCGGTAAGGAAGCCCCCCGCACACAATCCCAGGTGTCCGCTGCTCCCACTCTTTGGAACCGTCTTCCTCATACAGTTCAAGAGGCCCCATCTCTGAAAGTCAATTAAAAACATGCTCAAGACCTACCTGTTTACCCAGGCATTTAATTAATGAACCACAACCTGTCCGGCATTTAATAGCTATGTACCTTCCCCTCCTGTATTGTATCTTTCCTTGTGCTTGGTCTCTTTTATAACCTTAAATTTTTTCTTCTTCTTTCCTTTTTGAAACTGCAAAGTGCTTTGAGCCCCACTGGGAGAATAGCGCTATATAAACAAAGTTATTATTGTTTCCGTACCAATGCCCAGGCTTCTGGGTTCATTTACCTGAATCCCTTAAGGACCCTGTTAGGTTCAGACCTTGCAAGACCTTCTCAAAATGATAAGAAGTGGCTCAGTGAGTAAAGACACTGACTGTAAATAAGGACACTGAGTTTGAAGCAGAGGAACCTGGTTGAATTTCCGGTGTCAGCTCTTGGTGATCTAGCTGCTTATTCTGACAATGTGGGAAACTTATACACATGAAAACATTAGTACAAGTCATTGATACATGCAGAGAACCCCTGATACACATAGTATAAACAATTGGTGGGCAACAGGTGGCCCAGGTGCCACAAGTTGCTCTTGGTGGCTTCACCTGCAGCCCCCTGTTCCAGCTGCACCCTCTCTCCCCAGTGTAGAGGGAACAGAAATGTTGGCGCAGTGGATCATAGCTTCCCCCTACTCCCTCAGGATGTTGGTAAATACTGGGCCCCTCTTCTTCTGTGCTAATGACTAGCTCTCAGTGTAACAAGAAGAGCAATACAGTATTCACCTGCACGTTCCCCGGTCTGTGCAGAGCTACAGGGGGGCACGATGGGGGTGCAGCGGGGGGGGGGGGGGCATGGCCATGACATCACCCGGCAGGTTCGCCCTCATTGGCTGAACCGTGGGGGGTGGGAGGGGTGGCCGGTGCTCCATCTCCAGTTCCAGAAAAATCTGTGCGCCCACGCTGCACGGCCAAGGCAGGTAGCGGGTCCGGTCCCATTGACGGGCAGTTCTTGTCCCTACAGCGCACACGCCATAGCGCGCGCTGCAGCAGGCATCGGGGACCTAGCCTTATGCAGCTGACTGAAGGGGACAGGGAAGAAGCTCCTACCCAAGCTGCACGCTGTCTGTGCATAATTAATTTATGTATGTGGCTTAAGTATATCATGTTGCCTACCACTCGTCTAAACAGACACACTAATAAATGTAATGGTATTTCCAGACACCATTTTCACAAGCATGCATTCACATGAATAAAGGCCCATACTGTACATTCGCATATACTGTTAGATAACGCTGCTATTGTAAGCCTGGGCTTTTTTGCTTCTATTAAGTCTACATGCCTCAGGAAATCTGAAAAATACAAAATAAAACATCTTGATAAATCTTTACTGGTAATATCTTTTTTAAATAAATAACCTGTATGTTTCCCTGCCCATAACAAAATCTATTAGATAATATAGTTGTAACAACCCCCTCTCCCCCACACTCCCCACACCAGGGAGATCGGCATATAGTACAGTGGTATGGTGCTAACCTGCAGGCTTACAGAAGTCCTCAGCCTCTGCTCATTGGGAGCTTGGGGGTGCCAGGTGCAGCGCCTCCACCCGGTGGCATCCCAGCGTAGACGAGATGGCTATGGCTCTTCATGGGAACATACAGTATGTAGGTATACAGCAATAACCACACACACACACTAGTAGTAAACAATAACTCTTTACCGTCACGGTCCCACCAGATACACATACATAATGTAGCACAGCAACAGAACAGTGCAGGCAGTGAAACAACACTACCCCTTCTTCATAGCCCAGGGATCAACTATAAAACCTAATGGTCCTGGTTGCACCCTATCCCTTGGGCACCCAAGCAAGCAAGGTGTCTGCCAAGGCAATCCCAAATGTGTATGTGAGGGCAGCGCTACCCTGCCTTGTGTATTGGTGGTGCACGTGGGTACCTTCCTGGTTACATTGATATAACCAGGGAATTCTTCTTAGAGAACAGTGGCCACATCCGTGATCCCACGTTACAGGGCCTGCCAACAAATATCCCTGCTCTGCTTACTTCCGGCAGCAGCGCGGTAGTACCTCCAGGCTTGGGGAATCCTCCCCTGCAATTTGTCGTGCTCCACTGCTCTGCTGGCGAATGCTAACAGGCATGTCCCTGACATATGGCCGTCCCTAAAATACTCCACTAATGGCTCAGGGGACTAACTCGGGCCTACGGGGGGTTCTCTGGCCTAGTCCTAGGCAGCCTGACTGGCTTCCAGGACACAACCTTCCGCTCCGCGGTCTCAGGCAGCTCTGACCTTGCTGTACCCACAGGATATCCTGTTCTTGCAGCGGATATCCTCTCTCCAGTCCTTTTCCAACCCCAACATAGCTGCCGCACCTCCGCATAGGAGTCCAAAGGGCTGCATCAGCTCCCTCCAGAGGTGAGGAGGTCTACCCTGTTCCATCGTATTAAGGTGCAAGTCTCCCACTCCGTATTATGGAGTGGTGATATAATACCCTATAGGAAGGCACCCAGGCCATAGCTCAAGGGGTAGAATGACTCCTGCCGATTGGAGTGGGGGGTGGAATAGTGTGTTTGGTTGGTGTAGGGGGTGTGGGTGGAGTAAGAGAAGCTATATAGGTAGGGGCCTGTGGGTGCTCCTCTCACTTCTTCTTCTGGACCAGTGAGAATGCCCACCCTTACTCCTTGTTTTAAGAATTGGTTGGTGCATCATGGCAGTAAAATGTTAGGTGTGTGGGGGACCCTGGTAAAAGTTGGCTCCTTATGCGGAGGTCTGAGATACCTCTGAATTGTTGGTTATGGGTAGGCGTGTCATGCCTGGCTTGGCCGGTCAGTATGGCGGTGACCTTCCAGTGGTGGTGTGTGTTTTGGACCAAGTGACCTGGGCCACTTTTGGCATATAGCGTATCAACCCGGGGGGCCTTATGTTATGGTGGGCGGAGCAACTTAGATAGGTACCCCATAGTTTTGGTTATCTAGTGTATTTAGAAAGAAAGCTGAGACCAATTTCTTCCAAGACATTGTACGTGTGTTATTTATGGGTTGCTTATGCCTATTTATGTTATTGTTATGTATGATGTTATGGAGCAGAACCCCACCACCACCCCCCCCCCCCCACCACGAACTCGAGGCATTGGGTAAGTCATGTATTTTCATTCCACTTTACTGTATGTTGAACAAAAGCGGTTTTCATTTCCAAAACCATTTCCAGTGCTTCACCCTACAGGCCAATAGAATTAACCCTTTCACTGCCAGCTCGGTAATATGCTCCTGACCATTCTGGCAGTGAATGAGCCAATACAAAAAAAAAAAAAAGTATACCACTGTGGACTTGCAATGCATGAGAAACATCGTGGACCTTTTACAGGATTGGATTAAATAGCACGTACAATATGCATTAGAAATGAATACGCCAAGGTAGCCACTCACATGTTGATCTGAGAGCGGCTTTACGTCATACTGCATCTTACAGAATAACCTTTCAATGGGATTCTGAATCTTCTATTGTTAGCTTTTTAGTTCACGTTTCCAGATGATCCGCACACACAAAATAAATATATAAATTAAAATCAAAGGCCCCCTGAAAAAGACACAAAACGTAATCAAAACCCTGCATTCTGAAAGCCATTAGTTGCAATGACCGCGGCACGTGATTGACTTCAGCTCTGTGTGTTTTTCCTCAAGCTCCTTCACAGTAGTTCAATCAATGTTTGCTTTGTTTCATCAACGTTTTCTTACATCCTCTAACAATTTCCATTGTCTATAGCTACGAGCCAGGTAAACCTGCAGTAAGTTTGAAATCCCGTGGCTATTTGGTTTCCCTGCCTGGCCTGTTCTTAATCCTCATTATTGTCTCCAGCCAGGCAGAGGGGATATTTTAAATTGTCCAAATGTGAGAATCCCTTACGTTAGAGCTGTGCTACGCCGCAGATAGCCACACTAAATCATTTCTGAAGATTTTACACATAAACCGTGAGATTAGACTCACACCAGGCTGCCATCCAATTATACGGGATTCTAAGTGGTGTTTCTTTTCCTCCTACAAAACTGATCAGGCCCAAACTTTGGGTCACTAAGCAACATGTTACATGTGACCTTTTATTATCAGAGCAAAGACCACGCTGTACTGTTGATCAAGGAGTGACACCCGCCTCCCCCCTTGTGGGTTTACTAGTGTACTCCAAGGGGTTAATGGTGTGCAGTTGATGCTATGCTGCACCATGTGGTGACATGGGTACCGTGTCACAAGAGGTATAAAAGAGGAAGCATAGAGTCCTCGGAGGGCGGTTCCAGCATGGCCGAAGGAGAGTAGCCTCGGGGAGTAGAGATAGGGGATAAGTTCCCCCAAAGTATAGTATAGAGCAGGTCCCCCTTTTATTGTGTTGCAGTTAGGGACAGTGCCCCATCAGTTAGGATGACCACATATGAAGAGCATGTCCCAGTAACGGGAAGGCAGACATACCCCAGTGGGCAGAGCAGAAAAGCCCCCAGGATGTCTGGGGATCAACCCTGCAAGTGGATCTCCATCCACATTATTCAGTACCCCTGAGGAAGTGGCAGTTCCAGAACAGGGCAGGAAAGTAACAGTAATGTTACAGAGAACAGGCCAGGATCTCAGCAGGGGCCCACAGTAAAAGCAACCATAAGGATGTTGCTAACAAAGAGGGCCCGGTCCACAAAGTGAACTAGTGTAGCCATGTCTGGCTTGGCTACTAATCTACCCTGCCTAACATGTAAGTCCTGGTATCAGTGCAGGCAGTGTTAGGCCCAATCCAGGGTTTTCCCCACAGCAAGCAGCTTCCTTGAGTGACAAGGGGGAGGCGAGCTAAGGCCTGTGTTCTGCCCAATAAGGGGCTCAGACCTTGGACTCTCTCCCTCGGTACTTAAGGGGCTGCACACCCAATTTAGTGAGTTGTCTCTCCCCTTTGAGAGAGAGACTGGTCTCATGCAAAGGTGTTCTGGGCTCTGCCACCTTCTGTTCCCTCTCCTTGGGGAGTGGGAGTGAGTACTGTACACCTTACTCTACCAGGGAGTAAGGGAAGAGTTCGGACTGCCCTTGGTGCCCATGGCTGGGGGTGCGAGTCCAGGGACCATCCGGAGGTTGGAGGCCTAAGGTATCCTGTGTATGCTGTTATATGCTGTGTGAAGAATAAAGACAGTGGCTGTTATAAAATATACTCCTGCCTCTGAGTGCAATCTATCACGGGGAGTATCGGTGAGTTCTCCTGCAGGGATTGTCTCCACATCCATGGAGCCTGCAAGAGATGGAGGCGCTGACACCAGAGTGAGAAAGAACCATTATCTACCCCAAAAGCCTGTCCTGTCTTCCCCAACCACACCGGAGGAACCTCAGAGCTTCTGTGCACCAGCAGGTACCAGCACTACTGCCCTGGTAGCCGGGGCAAATCTCCCAGCGGGTGGGGGAAACACCGCTACACTAGGAACAGTAACAAGTAAATGCACCGCCCATGAGTGTTAAGAGTGGGCACTTAGGAAAGAGATGTACCAAGAATGATAGCAGTATGGATGGTACAACCATGTCAATCTAAATGTAACCGTGACAGCTGTATTCCTAAGCATGGGAACATAAATAGAAATTGAAATTGCACTATAAAAACTCCTGGGGTCCATTGTTTCCACTGCTCAGCCAACCACAGACAGCACTCTGAGACCAGGTAAATCATTGCTGATGTCAAACACCTCGATGCAACCTCCTTAGGGAGCCGGGCAGGGAGGGTTACAGAGGTAAAGAGTAACCCAGTGCCGGGTATTTAAATTGGTATCTCACATGACAGGCCATATTACATTTCCCATCGAGCGATCCCCTTGTGTAAAATTACTGCTCTTATTTTTACAAACATTTTTCTGCGCTGTGGAAAAACTGCAATTTCACAGCAAACCATTACCGACCTCTCCTCCACAACTGAAGGAGTTAATGGTTTCGTAGCTCACTCACAAGATTAATGGTTATGTAGAGACTTTCTACTTTTAATAACACCACAGTTAATAAACACTACAGTACATGAAGATTGCTTCGATGCACTGCTATATATAAGTGGCAGTACAATATGTTGCATGTAGGCAAAAGAGGAAGAAAAACCCAGTAAGCTTAATGAATTTCAGCCTGTCCCAGTACCAAATAAGTTAGTTAATGGGAATACGCTTCTTACACCCAATGTGTACATCATCATCCCTCACTTTTGCACATTTCCTACAGTATTAACATCATAAATACACACACACACACACACACACACACACACACACACACACACACACACACACACACACACACACATACACACACACACACACACCTTATTTATCTAAAACTAAAATATAAATGTTAACGTTACTGAATAAAAAGTGTGCATCTCTTGCAGGCTCCAGGTATGTGTCAGTCCAATGTGTCATTTCTAGCACTTTAAAATGGTTGTAATATCAAACTTCGTTAACATGGTTGTTGCAACATAATATTATATACAGATGTAGAAAATGTGTCTGCTGCCTCTTTTGTTCTGGGGTAGGGAGGGGCAAGACCAATGTGTCTTTGCTTTGGGGCAAGACCAATGTTTCTTTGCTTTGTGGCAAGCAAACATATGCTTAGTCCCATATAAAAGAACCTCAACAGGAAAGGAGTTTAAGGCAACAACATTGTAAAACGTGCCAACAGAATAATACTTTCGCTTTAATGAGGTCGAAGAGGATAAGAAGTTGAGAATCTGGGTGGGGGGAGGCCGCTCTGCTATAGTGTCCTTTACAGCGGTGGTGTCCCTTAAAGCGGGCGCCCTTGAGATGGAGCAGACCATACGCAGCTAATTGATTCAGCTAATGGATTTCTCTGCCATAGTTTTCCCTTTTCTGTATTGTGCATTCAAGGAGAAGGGATTGTGCTACATCTGTATGTATATTTCCATTTATAACGGTACCGAGCTTGCATATAATGCTTTATAGACATCAAACTAGAGGTAGCTGTAAACCAAACATGCATTAAATATAAAAAGGTACACACTGCAAAAAAAGAATCCCTGCCCCATACAGGTCACCATCTAATAAGCACCTCCAGGCACCGGTGAGTGTCAGACGACCTGTAATAACATAACAATTACGGTACATTACCAACAATCATGGAACAGCAGGTGATGTAATGCTTCTCTCTCACAAGCGCACGCGAGCACCGCAGCTCTACTTCCAGTGCCTAACATGGGCACAATTTCCAATTACTACGATTAAGTCAGGAAGAAATCAAATGTTTTCTAATTATATCGCAGTTGAACAGAAGCTAGTCCTTCCACAGATGTAGCGATAGCCCCACCTCTCTGTTGTGTGTGTGCGGTTAATCCTTTGAAATGGCGTCTGCTCCCGCTGGTGCGTTGTTGGTGCCTGGGCGCAAAGCGCCAGCAAGTGCAATGATGTCTACTACATCTCTATGTAATTCCCCACTTCCTCTGTGAGAGAAGTCTATAGCTTGATTTTTTTTGTGTTTTCATGGGCAGCTCCCATAGGCTTTGACCAATTTTTTCTTGTCGCATAGTTTCTCCATTTACATTATAACATTACTGCATATAGATTTGCACCAAATTTGCAGCTTTCTTCAATCTTTGTGAGCTCTCCAATGTATCAACATACTGTATCTGTTGCTCAGTATCCTTTGGGTAATGTTGTTCATTCATCCCCAATGCCTGTTTATAACAATCTGCTGCATTTGTGTTTCATTGTCGGAAGTCAGAAATAAGCACTTTTTTCCCCCTGATGTTTTACGGCCTTTTTCACTAAGCTCCTAGACGGGAATTATACATAATATTGAGTCAAGAGCCAGTTCGTGTCTTGCCGATTTGACGTGCAGCTGTCAATAGACAGTTTCAAGAAGGTTTTATTTCAGTCCTAGCACTTTATCTGTTTCAAAAGGAAAAATCAGGACTGCAAGTCTAAAGAAACATTGCAATAGGAGGATTAAATGTAGTGAGGGGAAAAAAATCTCCCTGGTGCAACTTGGTAAAACAGAAACACCCAACGTGGCTTTGTATCAAGAAGATTGTTTCCTACGGGTAGTGCCATGTAGCTAGATTATCGTTCAATATTGCCTGCTACGTCAGGATTACAGAGTGTTTGATGCATCTGGTGCAAGGGTTTTAGGAAATCACAAAACCACAAGTTTCGGTTGTGATGCACAGGGATTAAATTAGTGAATGAATGAGATCTTTTTTTCATTCTTTATTAGATAGGAAAGGTCAACACCAGTTCAGAGATAGTGGTTTAGCTCCTTAGCTGATAGAGCAGCGTGCCAAGTTAATGGGCTTTCGTGATGGTAAGGCTGCGCTTATAGTGTCCAGCGATGTCGCGCCAAAACAAATACATTGGATCCGTCGCATGCGCTTATAGTAAGCGCGACGGCGCAACAGAGCTGCAAAAAATGTTGACACCATTGAAATTTGATTTTGGGAGAGACAGTCGCCACATGTGACTGTCCCTACACCAATCACAGAGCGCCTACTGCACTCTGCCCGCCCCCTTCGTGATGTCACTGGCCTTGTCGCCAGCGACGTTGCTCCAAACCTAAGTGCAGTGGCGACGGCATTGGTCGCATCGCCGGCACTATAAACGTGGCCTAACAAGGAGAGGGTAAAGAGAAGCAACACAAGGCACTTCGGATTTTTTTGGTCTAATTTATTAAAGCCAGTAGCTGTACAACGTTTCGACCTATAGGTCTTTCTCAAGTGAGTGCCATTCACTTGAGAAAGACCTATGGGTTGAAACGTCGTACAGCTATTGGCTTTAATAAATTAGATTAAACAAATACAAAGTGCCTTGTGTTGCTTCTCTACACCATGCTCATTGGAATACTTGTAGCAAAGGAGGGGAGAAAACGGAGCACTAGATCCACAAGGCTATGCCAAAAAATGCAAGGATGCGTTCCCACAGTGCAGGCTTATTTAATGGGTCAGATACAAAAAAGATACACACCAACGCGTTTCGGACTATAACAAGTCCTTTCTCAAGAAAGGACTTGTTATAGTCCGAAACGCGTTGGTGTGTATCTTTTTTGTATCTGACCCATTAAATAAGCCTGCACTGTGGGAACGCATCCTTGCATTTTTTGGCATAGCCTTGTGGATCTAGTGCTCCGTTTTCTCCCCTCCTTTGCTACATTTGCTCTTCAACAGGCGGAGGCACAGTTAACCCGTGGACACCTGGACACCTGAGGACCCACTTTTCATCGTGGACACCTTCCCATGTGAGTCTCTCCAGGATAGTTCTGGACTTTATTTATTATAATTGTTCCTTTCATATAGATGCTTACTACTCAAACATCCTTACTACCGTGCATTGTGGGATTGTAGTGTTTACATGCATCTTCTGGACATTTCATATGTATATCCTTTATTGGGTTAATCCACTTTTCTACAATCAAGACACGTGTAGTGTTTGCTGTATTCTTTAGAGCACCATACAACGTTTTCATCATTGGAATACTTGCAGGCCATCCCTGAACACAAGAGCACCGGTAACTGTATTGCTTTTTGTATTTATGGTATGCAGCATTTGTCATTACTTTGGTAACAAGGTGAGAACATTGACCACCTGACTGCTTGTTACTGAGAAAGAACTGGCATTCCTATGGAGATTAGAGGAACCATGATAGTACGAAGATCTCATGATGACAAGGAAAGAGGTTAGCAACGCTAAGATGACACAAAGAAAGAAAGAAAGCAAATGACATACTCCATGGGAAAGGGGAGTGATGTATAATAGCGCTAATGGGGATTACAAACAATTGACCCTACTCTGAGGGTGAGCCCTATGGTTGCAAGGCAGCCTGGTGGTAACCTGACAGTACAATCAGAATAAACAGCAAATAAACAAAAGAGATACCGGCGCCTAATGAGTCCAAAAATAATGGAATCCTGGATATCCAGTAGAAATAGTTCGAGTTCCAAGGAAATCAACAGTCTCTGTAGTACAGAGACTGTTGATTTCCTTGGAACTGGAACTATTTCTACTGGATATCCAGGATTCCATTATTTTTGGACTCATTAGGCGCCGGTATCTATTTTGTTTAAATGACATACTCCACTATCCCGGGACTGAGAAATCGTGCCTTCCCCATTTACTCCCAGTGCTCCATGTAACCACACTTGTGGACTTCCTGTCATTGCTCCCCATTGCTGACACTAAGTCAGGCATATACTACACCAGGGGTGGCCAACTCCACTCCTCAAGGGCCAGCAATAGCTGTTTTTAAGGAAATTCCTGCTTCAGCACAGGTGGCTCTATTAGTGACTCAGTCAATGACTGATCCACCTGTGCTGAAGCAGGAATATCCTTAAAACCTGACCTGTTAGTGGTCCTTGCGGACTGGAGTTGGCCACCCCAGTGCTACCTGATGCAGAGCACCTTGATGTGTGTTGAGTGATGCATACTTTCTTCCCTGCATTTTCTTGCATCAACATGTAATAGATCTTACAATTTGTATCTGAAGAACACGCACAGTAAGACACCACATTACCAAGATGCACCATTTCTACTAGGAAGTGTGTGAAGAAGAAAGACTGACGCAGTGATCACAATGAGAGGGCAATCATGGGAGGTTCACACAACGCATCTCTGAGAACATTCATAAATGCAGCCAGTCTATTAAAGTCAAACAAACAGGGCTGTTCTATTCAGGACACACGTTGTTTATGAGGTTGAATAGAGCTGATTGACACCATTTATTTAAAAACAAATTCAAATGGTGTATTTCTAAATAATCTTTTCAACTTTCAACATTTACATGGCAAGCAAATGCTTTGGGAAGGGGAGAGGGTTAAAATCTATATTTACATTTTTTTGTGATAAGACCATTTGTCAGTCCTGCATTCCCCAGGTAAATTGGTAGCTTTGCACTGCCATTGGTTTGCAATGTAGGTATGAAACCATCATTCAAACAGACACACATCAGTAGTCAATATATTGAATGCAGTGTTTTTGGTGAAAAGGGATACATATATTTATTTGATATTTTATTACTTGAAAGTTAATTGGATTTTTCTATGGAAGCCAAGTACACAAATACAGCTGCAGCGGCCGTTATTCGAACAAATCACGGCGCCGTTTACGTGTGCGCTGCTGTACTCCACGCAGCATTAACGAAGCCAATCACACCAGGCACGCGCGTTTATCGTGGTTGCTTTGTTTGAATTTTAGGGATGGTGTGCAATTAAATGCAATGAAATGAATGAATTGTAATGTGTACAGTATTGTGCTACTGTGTCAATTTTAGGTGTTTAAAACCCAGAACACTAAAATGCCATTTTCTGCACTCGCTTCGTAAGGCGGTACGGTTGGAAGAAATCCCGCGCCATGACGTGGGTATTCCGAGGTATACACCGCGTGATTTGTTTCAATAACGGCCGCTGCATCTGTATATTTTTGACCCACAAATTGACCTGCCCCTTTAGCCCTTTTGCTATGCATTGTGGGCTTTTTTTTTTGGCAGCAAAGGCGTTCACAATGCATTTCTATTTACCAAGCCCCAAAAATGCTTTATTGTTTCCAAATTGCCTTTATTTTTCATTTAATGCACTTATTTTACAGTCTGCTTTCTTTCATAAACAAAGTAAGTGCCGCCATCATTCTTTTTTTTTTAATGTGTGTTTGCTTGTTGTAAGCATGAAATAAGTATGTATCTCCGCTCGCCGTGCAGACCTTACACTCCTCTTTTACCAGCAGCTTCAAATCATGTCACTGTGCAGCAGCATGACACGGGCAATTTAATACAGGGCCTCCCATTGTGCGCCAGTGAAAAGGAAAGGGGAGTTTAGAAGAAAGGCACCACGGACAGCCACCCATACAATCCTTTTACTGCCGAGGTCAAAGCAATGGAATTATCAGTGAATAACTATTACATGTTCCTGCAGACAGCATGGACTGGTGTGATTCCCCCAGAGAGTTGCAGTGAGTAGCTGTAAATCTAAAAGTTATGGAATCGTTACACACCGAGTCTCAAAAGGTTTCGGCAAATGAAAGATCCCAGTAACTGAATCGCACCACGGGTCAGGAGACGGGAAAAAGAAAACCCCCCAGCCTTCCGAGGACATGACTGATGGAGACCATTTGAAAGGAAATAGACTCGGAGAAACAATATTATTCTATTTCACCTAGTTGTAAACACCATTCGCTGTCATTTTTTCTTAATGCTCCTGTGTAGAAACAGTACAGTTATTGATAGTTGCACACGATGAGGTAAGGTTTTTGGATGCCAGATGAACGAGCTGCTGAAAGCAAATGGGGTTGAAGGAAATAAATAAACTGGGGCTTGTGTATCTAAAGAGAACAACAAAAAATACATTCGGCCTACTTATTGTACAATGATTAGCAAAAGAAAAATAGTATGTAGCCGACGCCAAAATAATGCAGCGAGGGCCACTGCTTTGAAGCAGCAATACAGCATTTGTATTTTTTTATTACAGGATTGAAGCAGGGGATCTGTGCAGCTGAACTGTGTTAATTTCAGCTCAGCGGTCCCCTGGCTGTCAGAGATACTTAGCTCCGTAGGGGGTGCCAGCATCCCCGTGAAGTTTAAATGTCCCGGTCACGCGGGCCAACAGGAAACTGCACCGGATGACATCATAGCTTTCTATTGGCCCTCGTGACGAGGGAAGTTTAAGTCGCAATTTCGTTAGGCACACAGTTCCCTGGCTGCATAGATAACGGCACCAGCTACAGAGGTAAGTATCTCTGGAAGCAGGGGTCCCCAGAGCTGAAATTAACACAGTTCAGCACCGGAGACCCCCTGCTTCAATCTTCTAATGAAAAAAAAAACAACACAAAAGAAAACAAGCATGAACTGAAACTTGTATTGGTGCTTAAAGGTCTTTTGACTTCACTGCCGAAGGCGAACAAAGTGCAATCCCACTTAGTAGGCTCTCTCTACCAATGCTGCCTTTAATAGATTGTTACTGTACTGTACATCTCCCTTGCTAGACAGTCCGTGTCCTAAGCAAACTGCATTGCAGTCAGTAATTGCAACAAGTATACTTTTAGGGTTTATTAAAAAGCATACTTTTTAAAATAATTGTTAGTTAAGAATGAGCTCCCAGCCCGATGTAGACATAAGTAATGAGTATTGTACATTCAGTGGTGTGTGTTTGTCACAGATAAGCCTAAATGTGAATAGCTATTAAATGTATCCAGAATTGTGAAAAACATGTTGAGTGGAATAGATGGTGTTAAAAGTGCTTTAAGTATACTGAAACTTCAATATATTTGCTGAATAGGGCTGCACCAACCTGCTGAAAGATATACAAGAAATGTGGATTTCTCTATACGTTACACTTACATTCGCACACTGGAAATCAACATAGTAAGCACTATTTAACTCAACATTTCCCTGACATTATCTTATGTTTGAAAGTTATTAGCAATTGATTATGACCATTCAGATAGAAATAAGGTGCAGCTTCTAATATGGAGGATGACTGTCTGAGCATGTTTGGGCTATAAAATGTACCATAACAATCCAAGCCATTTTTTTGTTTTGCAAAGTTTTTTTTACATAGCATTGAAACGGGGCCTCTCTGGGGCTGAACCCCGTTAATGTCAGCTCTGGACACCCCTGCTTCCAGGGATACGTACCTCCGAAAGGGGTGCAGGTATCCCTCTGCTCTTTAAAGCTCCCGCGTCACATGGGCCAATAGGGAGCCGCACCAATGACGCCACCGCTTCAGAAAAACTGACACGCACTCACATAAACGAAATAATATTGATTATACTGCAGCATGCACCCTAAATTTGCATAGAAACATTTCACTGCTGTTAGTCCCTAGCTGGGGCCGTCATCAAGGTTGCAAAGTGAAATGTATTATGGTTGCTATAATATTATGACTACTTATATTAAGATGCAGTACAGTTTCCCATTTCTCCATTCGGAGCTGGATGACTAATCCGAGGTTGTCATAAATATGCACAGGTTATGTTACTCATGGACAACTACAACCAAAGTGATCAATTGGCAGCGATATGTTACCTGAGTTACGAGTTGGGGATAAATACTAATCTTACAAAAAATCCTTTAGTGCTGAAGAGGCCAGGAACAAATTGCCTCTTTAGCACTGTAGGGTGAATGTTACAGCAGAGTACTTATGGTAATAGGGGCTGTTTATCTTGTTTCTTCCAGCTCAATGTGATCAGAATTTGTTAAAACCCTTTCCTTATTAGAGGGCCGACGAGGTAAGGGGAAGAAGTACATCCGTTCCAGATTATAATGCCATAATATAATAGTACTGAACATTGGGTTGAAAAATGACCATTGAGTTCAACCTGTTACATTCCTAAATTCTAATAAAAAATATCACTTGTGAGCACACTCACATGCCTCAGACAGGTCTGCAACCCTGCTGCTCCCCATTATCTCTTAGCTTACAGTGCTTCCACTGCAGCCAGGGATTCTGGGTAAATGACATGCAAATGAGCACACAGTGTCACCTTTTGCTTTATGGTGGAACAGGTGTGAGGAGCGCAAACCATGAAATAAAGAATAAAGAATATACAGAACAGTTGTCAGTAGAATCACTGTATACAGAAAAGGATATGAAGCAAGCAGTTATGCACAGTTGGGAGTAGTAGCGGCGTACACAAATAATGATTAACCCTCTGTGGGGTAACTCAAACCCGTGGTGTTAAGCAATACACCCTATATAGTGAGAGAGATGATGGTGTACAAGTAAATGATTGGCGTGACTCAAGCTTTCAACTGAAGTTGACATTTCAAGCAGCAGCCGCCGCGACAACGCTGCACTTCGCTGTCGGGGGGTCGTTTTGTTTGAAAACTCCCACGGAACACAGCGAAAGAGTGGCGAACGTGACTCAGCAGCTTGTCTATTCTGCCAAGTGATACGGAAGGGGGAGTAGGGTATAAATAAGATGAACCTAGTGCCCCACTCTCAGATCACATGTGGACCCAGAGGCTGGGGATCTCAACTGTACATAGTTCCTGTGATAGGGTAAGAAGCCTCTTTTCTGTTTTCCAGGATTATTATTTATTTTATTTACTTATAAAATGTTTTACCAGGAAGTGATACATTGAGAGTTACCTCTCGTTTTCAAGTATGTCCTGGGCACAGGGTTAAGACAAATAATACATGGTTACAAAATGATCGGGGAAGTATCCCGGTGTAAGGGAGTCCCTTTATATGGTCCGGGACAGGTTACCCACATTAAGAGAATATTGAGCCCCTTATTGTAGGTTCTCCAAGGAGACCTGAAGGTATCTGCTGGGGAATTACATAGGGGAAATATGTCCCATAGTGCTGTCCTCAGTGATGGGGCTGAAGGCTTGGGGAAGAGATGGCCCCTGCTAAAAGATCTCAGTTGTTGAGGAACTGCCTGTTCAAGTGTTCAAATGTATGCTACAGTAGTCCTGGAATCAGAGAAGTAGGAGGTAACCATCATGTACCAAATAAAGGGACACCTGAAGTTATCTTATGACCTTGCAACTCACAGTTACCAGTTAAGACGAAATGTGACTTATTGGGGAAGGCTGAGTGAGCGCCCCAAGGAAGATCTGTCTGTGGGACTGTTCCTGTTTTGTTCTGCTGTTATGCCCAAATAAATTACATTAAAGTTTCTGGTGCCCCATTACTTCTTGCCTGCCCCACCAGCCCCCTGAGAACCACGGTAAAGAGAGCCGCTGAGTGCACCTTGCACTTTGCACAACATCCAAGAGAAATTGGGACATTTTGTCATGGCCGTGTAGCTGAAGAGGAGCCAGGTGCAACCTTATTTATCAGATTACCAGGTCTAGCATTATTTACTGCAGGTTTTGATAATGCGGGTCCTTGGGAAGTGATGGCACTGAGCTCTAGAACTAATAAATACTGTTAGATAGGACTGTCTGAGTCTATTCCTGATAATACGGTCATCCAATACTAACTCGACCAGACAAACTGTGGACGGGCATGTGTGCCTCTTTTCCATGTTACTCGTGTCTTATTACATTAATTTTTCTCAAAATTACCGTTTCAGCTGCTTAATATATTTCAGAATGTTCTAAAATAAAAATTATACAGAGTTCTTTGTGTTCGCATCCATCGCTGACACAGTGCGGGTTAGTCAATGAGCTTCACAGGTTGTCATTGACTTTCTCGTTATTATGTGATTAAGTAATTTAAACAATTGCTGGAATAAAAATGAGCCTGCAAAGTAATATTTTTAAAAAGAGGGTTTTGTTTTGTTTAACCTCTTGAGTGCTGGAATGCAATACAAGGAGATGGAGGCGCTTTCAGGTCAGAACGGCATGCATTATGTGGGCAACCTCATTATCAAAAGAAGGTACCTACTATTAACCCTTTTATTGGTGTTCAGACAAGTAGGACAATCTATACAAACACACCACACAGTTACAAATTGGTGCTCCTAATGTGAATAAAACATTATATATATATATATATATATATATATATATATATATATATATATATATATATATATATATACAGTGTTCGACAAACCTATACATTTGCATGCCCCGGGCGAGTGGATTTAACATCGAGGCGAGCTCCTATTGGCCCAAGTAGCACACGTGTGGTACTAGGTGGCGAGTAGATTTTTTTGTTCGGCGAGTAGATTTTTTGGTGATTTGTCGACCACTGTGTATATATATATATATATATATATATATATATATATATATATATATATACAGGCATACCCCGCATTAACGTACACAATGGGACCGGAGCATGTATGTAAAGCGAAAATGTACTTAAAGTGAAGCACTACCTATTCCCCACTTATCGATGCATGTACTGTACTGCAATTGTTATATACGTGCATAACTGATGTAAATAACGCATGTGTAACAAGCTCTATAGTCTCCCTTCTTGCGCACAGCTTCGGTACAGATAGGGAGCCGGTATTGCTGTTCAGGACGTCTGCAGGCGCATGCGTGATCTGCCGTTTGCCTACTGGGCGACATGTACTTACTCGCGAGTGTACTTAAAGTGAGTGTCCTTAAACCGGGGTATGCCTGTATATATATATATATATATATATATATATATATATATATATATTATACACCACTGTATTGTGTAATAAACTAACATTAATAAATATTAAACTACAATTAATTATTGTGAGCTCATGGTTTAACTGACAATATCAATTAATTGGTTTCTTCCAAACGTCAATATTCTCCAAGATAGGGGAGCTCTTTAGGTGACAGCACCTCCAGTCTAAGAGGATCCTGAGGCTTTCAGGATGCACCTCATGGACAGTTCTTGTGGCCAAGTCAATCATAACTCCAGATAGGATATAACTGGGTTTATTGGTACATGCATGATGTTAGATGCAGTACCCAGACATTAGGCCTTGACTATCTCTTCTCTTTGTAGATACCTTACCCCCTTCATGGGGCACAGCCGCAGCCTGCTCCCTCTAGGGAGAAGCTCTCTTCTAGTTCTGCACACTCTGAAGTCTATCCCCGAACACCTACTCCCACCAACCCTACTCTACACTATAGAGAAGAAACCCCCCTCCTTCCCTGGCGAGTGGCTAGCAAGCGGCCTACACACTATCATAGAACCCCCTTACCATAGCAGTCTAACCCTGAACTTTATTGAACATGCACACTGAACAATGCAACATACCTAGCATAGTCTGCTGCTGGGACGTACAGTGTTATAAGGCAAGGACATCAGTAGTCCCAGGGGACTGGGCTATATCTATATCTAGATATATCTCTCTCTCAGAAATGACAAGCACATGAGCACACAGTGCTCAGTCAACTTTTGCTTCAAATCCATTTTGACCTGGACCCCAATAAACTTATGCCTGCCGTATTACACAGCTTTTCAGCACAGCCTGGGATACTATGCATAGCCAGTAAACATAATCACAGACAGCTGTTTCGACCTTTTGGGTCTCATCAGTGTGAGGCTGGTTGTACTGATTGAGACATGGAATGCGCTCACAAGTGATATTTTAATTTGCTCAACACTGCACCGACACACTTTATTCGAGCAAATACCCAGTATGTACCTGGCAGATACCTGGAATGCGCCGCTCCTCACCTCTGACAAGCCCCGTTGTGTTTGCCTTCCCAGCCTGGGTTCATGCCTGGCTGACGGGCGGCTGATCTGTTAAATGATAATGATTAGGATTTAATAGGCTGCAATGCTTCGCGTGTCTACCAGATGGCATAAATTCATGAATTGTAATGCAGTATATATATATATATATATACTGTGCAGTATTGCAGCCAGCGGGAATAAAATGCTTCAATCCCTGCCTGGAAAATACCTCAATGCACTCGGGCAGAAAACAGTCACAAACCTCAATACACCCGGGTATACCCGAATTCGTGGGACTAGCCAAGCTCGAATAAAGTGTGTCGCCAGTGTATGATATATCAGCGGTGCGCAAACTGGGGGGGGGGGGCGCAATTTTTTTGGGGGGGTACGGTTGGTTGCAGTTGTTCCGTGCTCTTCCCCGAGGCATTTAAATTAAATGTCGGGGGACCGCACAAGACCTCTGCAACCTCTACTTACCGAGGCACAGCCGGCTTCGGGAAGCATGACCATGGCAACGCGGCGTCAAATGATGTCACGGTTGCCATGGTAACGTGCCGTCAAATTACGCCGTGGGTCATGTGACGTCACACGACCGACACCGCGCGAGGTAAGGGGAGGGCACAGGAACGGATGGAGCAAGACAGGGGGGGCACAGCAAAATAAGTTTGCGCACCCCTGTGCTATATTTTTGTGTGATGGAGGGCTTTTGTCACTTTTTTACCCACCATTACTTATTTAAGGTGTGATTAAAAGTAACAAAAAACTTAAGTAGATGTAGCACCCTGCTAGAATTAAACCCCTGTTCTGCCTGTAAACTATGTCAGATGCTGGCAGTGTTAGGGTTAAACCCTTAGCACATGGCCCTGCATGTGAGTTCGTTCCATGTAGAGTTACATTGTTTCAGTTTTCAGGCAAACCGCTGGAGTCACATGTCAGGGTGAGGGCTTGCTACAGTAGGGCCTGCCCAGTTACTGGGGCAGATAAACTAGCCCCTCCCCTGGTATAAAAGTGTGATCCCATACAAATGTGTGTAAGTTCTGAGTCTGAGTCCTGGAGTGGCTCTGGTTCCTGCCCTGGCTCCAGTTGAGTCCTGTTCTGCCTAGAGGGGGGTGGATGAGATCCCTAATGAGGAATAAATACCTCAGGCATCAGTTCCTGCTGAAGCCTATCTGGCCCAGGTAAAAGGTGAGGATTAATTACCACAGGGATCAGTTCCTCCTGAACCTTGCATCTGCCCAGGTAAGGGTGGATGGTATATTGCTGAAGGAAGCTGCATGTACAGTAATGTACTACCTGCTGATGATATCAATACTTCAATAAACCTGCTCAGTTCTACCGTTCCTGGCACTCCTGAAGTGAATTCCTTCGATACAAGTTCCTGGGGGGTGAATCCCTGCCTCTGGCTGGGCCCTTGCAGGTGGAGGCGCTGCACCATTACACTCCAAGCTTCCTGTACACGGAGGCCCGGGCTCCAGGTTTACCAACAGGGGAGCACCAATAACACCTACTGTACTACCCATCTATATCCTGTCCGAGGGGATAGGGGTGTTACATAGAGAAAAGATACAGTAGCCAATACACAGCGAAGCACTTTCATTAGAACGTAAAAACGTGTAAAGGGAACTGCACCAGTAACTAGCACTTCTATAAACCATTAAAAATGCAGGAATATAAAGATTGTGAGAAAGGCAAATATTCTAAATCTGTACAAATTACAGTAAAATACAAAAACAAAAAAGATTTCTTATATAACTGACACTGAAAAACAGAACTGTTCAACTAATAGAAAGCATTGCATTGCCGTAAGCTATTGTATTTTGCTGCTATTATAGCTCCTATAATGGTTACCATCTGTGTTTTTGTTTTTTTGTTTTCCAACGTTGAAATGTGTAAAACTTAAAACCGATTTAGGAAATTGCCTGCAAAGAGAACATTAGGGGCTTTCTTTTTTTTTTGTTTTCTTTTTGCTTAGCCTGCTATTAGATTTTTTTTCTGTATACAGCAAAACAGCAGGCAAAATAACACATGCTATAGTTTTAGTTGGACAAAAGAGTGGCACATGTGAAACATATTTTGTGTTTATTTGCAACCATATGCTCTGCATGACAATCTTTTTGTGACGTCTGCAGTAAATCCTGGCATTCTAACAAAAGCAGATATCACTGAACTTGTGATTAATGCACATTTATTTCTGAACGCTGCTTTTCTCATTTTAATCAATGTTTGAATAAAACGTTTAACGTGTGTGTCATAGTGTAACATATTTGACCACTTATAGATATGTAGCATTTTTTAAACCATGCCGTCCTGCTCAAGGATGTCTTATGTCTACCCCCTTTTTGTGTCTAAAGCCCTCTCCCACCTAAAACCTTTCTCACTCACTGCCACACACCTCTGGAATGTCCTTCCCCTCAATATCTGACTGGCACCCACTCTCTCCACCTTAAGGACCTTTCTTTAAGCACACCTCTTTAATGAATCATATGCAGTGCCGCCAACAGGGGGGGGGGCAGTTGTCCCGGGCCCGGAGGCTGTGGGGGGCCCAGCCAGCGCTGACAGTTGGACCTGACCTCTAGCCGGGCCCCAGCTGTCCCTGCGCCATTCCGTGTTCAGTTGCCAGGCCCCATAACTCCTCCCCCGCTGCAGCAGGCGCCTCTCTCCGCCGTTGTTGCGGCCTGCCGTGCAGGCCCTACCCCTGCGCTTGAAGTTCGGCGGCCTTTAGGCACTGCACAGAAGGCGCATGCACGCTGTACAGTGGAGGAGGTGATGTGAGGTACAGGGGGGGGGGTGAGATACAAGGGGTGTGGGGTGTGAGGTACAAGGGGGGGGTGAGGTGAGGTACAAGGGGGGGATGCATTTTGTGTGTGTGGGAGTGGGGATAATTATTGTGGGGGAAATTGAGCGGGATTGAATAAAAGGGAGGTAATTAAGTGATAGCGGAGAGAGGGGGGATGGTGGAGAGTGAGAGAAATACACGTGGAGAGGGGAAAATAGAGGAGTTGGCTCACGAGGGTGTGAACGGTGGGGGCTCGCAAGGCCGCCAACACGTGGGGGAGCCCCGGTCTAAACTCTAGTACTGGGTCCCATGAAATCTGTTGGAGGCCCTGATCATATGGGTAGCTCCGCTGGCTGATACTATACATCTCAGATGCACTGACCATGACCCCTTGCAGATGCACTTACTGTACCATAATACCCTCCTACTGTATCTCTAAGTTCTCCCTACTTACCACATAGATTGTAAGCTCTTCGAGGCATGGACTCATTTTCCTAATTTTACTTTCACCTGAAGCATCTAGTTCCAAAATGTGTTATATTATATTATTATATCATGTGAATTACAGCTGTGAAGCGCTATGTACATGGATGGTGCTATATAATTAAAGATATCCATACATATAGTACAAGTTTAACATTTTTATACCAGAGGGGCAGTGAGGCCAGATTACCACGGCGCCTCTGGCACTAGGATCATGTGATCGCACTGTCACAGATGGTGCATGGGATCAGTCCGTCACAGATGGTGCATGGGATCGCTCCGTCACAGATGGTGCATGGGATCGCTCCGTCACAGATGGTGCATGGGATCGCTCCGTCACAGATGATGCATGGGATCGCTCCGTCACAGATGATGCATGGGATCGCTCCGTCACAGATGATGCATGGGATCGCTCCGTCACAGATGATGCATGGGATCGCTCCGTCACAGATGATGCATGGGATCGCTCCGTCACAGATGATGCATGGGATCGCTCCGTCACAGATGATGCATGGGATCGCTCCGTCACAGATGATGCATGGGAGGGGCAGAGACCTCCCCCTTCTGTTCCTGATCAGCGCAGATCACGCGGACTCCATCTCCCCAAGCAAAAGGAGCGGTATTTTTGGACGTTGTTTCTATGCCCTGGGGGGGTCCAAATGGTTATAGCAATATATTCTTTCAAAGGTTGTCTTCAATTTTCCTTTTTCATCTCACTCAACACAATGAAGAAAGAATGTCCCACCCCCCACCCCCCAACCCCCCCTCCCCCAAACCACCTGAAGTGGTTTTCAACAAATATTAGTATATAGAACCTAAGCATGTCCAGCTCTTATAATATTATTTTTGTTTAGTGTTAAAAATAAAAATGTTCCTAATCTCTAGCCTCTCAGGTTATTATGGTAACTTTTTAGACTTCACTGGGCTCTGGGGAGAGCTCCATTTTAACCTCCCAGACTCTTACTATTTCAAACTCTTACATTTCCTGAACGGAGAAGAATAAAATTAAATAAAAATGGCATTGTAAAGGGCAAGAAGAGGTCTCTTAAAGCAAGTAAAAAATGAAATGCAAAAAAACTGACGATCGTGCAAACCGCCGCTTCAGGAAATTTATCGTACTGTACCAACAATAATCGCCATAAAAATCTATTCAATGGGGAAAACAACATTATTAATTAATATTAAAGTAAATACATTTGGAAGGTATTTTACTTTAGGTCTCGGACACCTGCTATTTAGTATGTGATTTTTTTTTTGTATTCCTTTATTGTAAGACTTCCAGTGCTGGTATTATTGGTTCATCATGTTTTTGACTATTACACTGGGTGTTTAATTCTGTTTGTACCTGGCACGGATAAGCCCAGAGGGCTATTGGACATGTAAACTTTGAGCGCTGATCTAGTGATGGGATTTTACCAATATAATAAAAAATGTATACAGTATATCAACTTAGTCATTTTTTAATATTGCAATATCACTATCATGTCGGTATATTGACCATCACTATGCCCAGAACCCCGGCCAATGATGTCTACTGTAGCCTCCTCCCCAACTCTCAACTGGGTCACATTCCCCAAGGTCTTCCTAGGACTTCTTCCACAGAGATTCCATCCTGCATTGTGACGCTTGACAGTAAAACGAAACAAATCGGCTTTAAACTAATCACCTTAAAAGCAGCAACGCCGCAAAATTAACTTTATTTTTTATTTTATACACCAGTCGGACCCCAGGCTCCTCCAGAGCTACAGTAAACCATGGAATATTTTATGGTTTCCTTGGTACTTACCAGTTTAGTTACTGGCGTTACCTCTGGGCATATACACAGCCATCCAAAGGAAGCCACAAACAACGATGATGTGGCTTCCTATTGGCTCACAGTAAGTAATGTGAAGCGATCTTTATCTACAGTAGGTACCGGTAGCTCTCCAAAGCTAAAAAATAGCACGCTTCAGCTCGTGAGAACCCTATGGTTTCAAGGCAGTCAAAATAAATTGTGTATGGGAGATGGCTATTTTTAATATCTAATTAAAAAAAGAAACCTGCTACCAGATTTTACTACTCACTGATTTTTTTTTAAATTATTTTATTATTACACTGTATGAAAGGGGAAGGGAGGTTCGTAAACCGTCACACCCGCTGCTTCAGCCAACGTAGTTAATGGCTTTCATCCTTTATCCTCTCTTCCCAAGTACATAAAACATATATACTGTGTTGAAACTTTAACTGTTAACCAAGGCACCGTGCCAGGACTCTGGTCTCTGAACCATGTCTTGGCTCTGCCCAGTGTGTCTTATTCTGAAGGATTCGTTTCTTAAAGTTGCTCTCCGTGATCCTCCAGTTAAACAAAAAAAAAAATCTTTTTGCAAATTTCTTAGGGAACTCTGAATGGGGAAGTGTTTGCCATTCTTTACTCTTATTCCACCTGGTCCTTGTCAGAGATCAAATAAAGTTAAGAGAAGGAGGGCAAGGAATTAGTTTGCTTTGGTCCTAGCAGGGATTGTCCCTTTAAGTTTGGTTCAATGACTAATATTGATCATTTAGCACTGTTGCGCGATATAATTTTAAGAGTTACTGGGTGGCTGCTATTACCTGTAGAGGAAATTCAGGGAATGATTCAACACTTATCTACCGAGAAATGTTAAGAAAAGAAAATACACATTCTTAATATTTGGAGTACATTCCTGCATTTTTATTTAAAACATTGTTGGTTACTTCTCAAATAACTTTACAGTTTATATCATGTGAGGAAATTAACCATTTTAATGCAGTAACTTACATGCAAGTGCCTTAAGCACCAAATGAATTAAATATTTTGACAACTATCTGAATTCTTTTAAATATTTTCAGAGCACAATATAGACTGATGACTGCCCCTTTATTACTCATATATATAACAATAATAACTTTTTTTATTTCGCTTTTCTACCAAGGGGACTCAAAGCGCTTAACAATGATAGCATTGCACATAGGAATTCTGCAGACAGCTCCGAGCCCGTAGAGCTTACAATCTATGTTTTTGGCACAGGAAGATAAAGTGACTTGCCCAAGGTCACAAGGAGCGGACATACGGGAATTGAACCAGGTTCCCCTGCTTTCAGACACAAACTTGGTGTCTTTACAGAGTTAGGGTCTTTACTCGCTGAGCCGCTCAATCACAGCCGAGCCTGATTTGTGCTAAAGTTCATCCCTCGCTCATCAGAAATAACCTTCATAGGTAACACTCCTTCGCTCCAGTCCAACAAGATTATTTCTATCGCGTAAAATTGTTGTGGGTTTTCTCAATCACGCCAAATGAGTGGTTATGCATCGTTGCTTCAGGGTTTTACTGGTGTGGATGCTGTTTCCATGGAAGAGTTTTGAGACACAGTGAAGCCTGATCCACCATGGGGCTTGTGCTTTCCTCATTGGAAAAAAAAAAAGACCAGCTGCTTATAAGAGCAAATTACAACCAGCTTTCCCTGGGGGGGAAACACAAGCCAGTAATAATTGGATGATAAAGCACCACCACCAAGTATTACAATTCTGGTATAGTAGCACTTTCACCTGCTAACCTTCATTTACAGAACTAATTCCCTTTGCGAGCTAAAATATCATTATGCCAGGAAAAAAATCCTACAAAATCATAAATAAGGCCTATATTAAGCTGGCCTCCAGTCCCCCTTTTTTGAGAACATAATTTGCTAAACTATTTCAGTCAATAGTCCTTCTATGGCTGATTTATAGCAGAGCCAGTTTCACTGTCAAGGGGGAACAGGGGGGAAGATAGAGGGGACAATGTTACCTATATGTACAGCCATATTTTATTTTACAACCTGCAGTCAATGGCTACACATAAGGTGAATCCCATGTGCGAGCCTTTTCCACTCTCTCCCCAAATGCAACGAGATATAGGCATATCTCAAATTAAAGTAGGTCTTTAAAGATCAATTGTTTCTTATTGCATTTTTATAACCCCACGGTGTCAGGAAGCCAGATTTTAAATGGAGCAGGGACGCAAGGAGGACGAGAATTAATGTGAGGCTTGTATTGATTTCCATGCAATATTCATCAAAGGAGAAACATTTTCACCTAAGTGGCATCTGACAGCTGATAGAAATGTGGCTGTGGGATCCTTTAGCTGAACTTCTGGTCTGTGCATTTATCAGGACCCTGGATATAAGCACAGGCTTGATATATGCATCCAGCATTCTTAATCCCTTGTTCAAGGAATGGATGTTGTTAAACCTACTGAAGCTATACCTACCTTACATGTGACAATGATATAAAGTCTTGTGGATTTTCATGTTTATATGGTTTTCCTGAGAGTCCAATTATAATAACTTTTATTTCATATAGCACTTTCTTCCCAATGGGACGATTACAATATAGCGCACGGTACGCAGAGCTGCACATAGAATTGTACAGGCACTGTCCCTGCCCAGAAGAGCTTACAACCTGTTTGGTGCCTGCGGCTCATGAAGATACAGAGACTTGCCAAAGGTCACAAGGAGCGGACCCCGGGATGTGAAGCGGCTCCCCTTCAAAGTCAGAGTCATTGTTTCAGTCAGTGCCTTTAATCACAGTTGCTCTTAAAATGTGACAATGTGACACACGGCACGTGCCTCCACTTGTCTCTATATAACAGGTATATAAAATATACTGGGATATTGCAAAGCAGCTAAAGAACTCTTAACCTTCCTGTCACCTGTGCAGTGCCTGTACATACCAGGCATGTCATGGTCATTCGGAAAAGAAGAGGCCGGTTCGAGCTCCAGGGCAGGTACTAATAGCAATGATAACAATGATGATGTATCAATAAGCATTCATTCGGGTCAAACCTTGGAGCATATAATCACTATAGATCCGTGGTTACTCCTTGAGACGGCACAATCTTGTGTGAAACGCGTGGGAGGAGATTTTTTGTTTTGTTCCAGTCTGTTTAGTGTTTTTTAGAATGTAATTCAACAAATATTTTTTTTTTTTTCTAACATCCCGGTGAGTTTTGGATAGTTTTTTTGCGGGGTCGCTGTCCCACTAACCTTCTACACTGTTGCTATGTTATGGGCATTTGCTTGTTTTCTGGGGCTGACCGGTCTGACGGAGCCCTCTCCACTTCTGTTTCCAGCATCTGCCGCCAGTCGCTCTCGGAAGGGTCACATGACCCGGAAGGGCAAGAAGTCCAGTGGAGCTACCGTGCCGCCAGACCCCCAGCACTGTAAGGCTGCGCTTATAGTGCCGGCGACGCAACGGCGATGGTCAGGCGATGGTTGCTGGAAAAATCAAATTGAGATGACTTCTAGCTATCGCGACCAAGCCGTCGCGCCGCGCTTACTATAAGCACACGCGGCGACAGCAATTGGCGGCACTATAAGCGTAGCCTTAAGCAGAGGTGGCCAACAGGTCAGATTGTCAGGATACCCCTGCTTCAGCACAGGTGGCTCAATCAGAATGACTGAGCCACCTGTGCTGGCAGGGATATCCTGACAATCTGACCTGCTGGCGACCCTTGGGGACTGGCGTTGACCAGCCCAGCTATAAAGGGTTAATAAAAGGATAGGTACAGTACTAGGGATAAGGTTGCTTGAGTTTCTAGTCAAACGGTTGCATGCGATCTGTCTCTGTAACTGTCTCTTTCTTTTAATTAGACGTTTGATGACATTTAAAGTTCGATGTTGACCATGAAACATCGGAATGTCCTTGATTTGCATTTGGCCGGATAGAACTGAAATGATTCTTTTTTTTATTTCAGGTTGGCGAGGCTGCTGCTTTCCAGGCATTTATATTGCTAAATGGACAGGGGTATTCCTCTGCTCTTCCCCAATTCCAGAAATCCCTGGCTTTCCGAGTGATTTATATCAGCGATGGTGGTCAGTAGACGCAGATACGTACAGCTTGGGAAGCACGCTAACTCTCTAGTATGCGAGATAGCCGTGGCTACAGCCGGGGTGGGCAACTCCAGTCCTCAAGGGCCACCAGCAGGTCAGGTTTTTAGAATATCCCTGCTTCAGCACAGATGGCTTAATCAGTGGCTCAGTCAAACACTGAGCCTCTGATTGAGCCACCTGTGCTGAAGCAGGGATTGATTGAGCACAGGGATTGTGATAAAGCTGGGATATCCTGAAAACCTGACCTGTTGGTGGCCCTTGAGGACTGGAGTTGCCCACACTTGTTTAAATTATGCATTAAATCCGAAAGCATTACTTCTCATTTTCCAGTTGTCTCCTGAAGTAGTCAGGTTTGCCACCTTCTGCTGAAGGCCAACCCGGCGATAAATGTAAAAAAAATATTCTTTCTTACCTGGTGCGGCGGCGTCTCCCGGCATCCTCCTGCATCTCCTACTACTCCTATGAACATGGCACGCGCGGCGTTGCTATGACAACGGAATGTGTCACGATGTCATTTGACGCCGCGCAACCACGTTCACTGGAGTTGCAGGAGAATGCCGGAGACGCTGCCGCAACCCGCCGCCGCCTGGAGGTTAACAGGCTAAACCCGTGGCTCAGAGGTAAGTGCCCAAAACCCGTAGTATCCGGGTCAAACCTGGCGTGGTGGCAACCCTGGAAGTACTGTAGTTCTTTTCTAAGGAGTACACTAATATCTGCAATATTTTGTTGATGCTCTTGCCAGAGAAACCTCCAACATACTGAGGTCTCTCCGGCAGCAAAGGGTTTAGTTGATATATTATTGCATTTCAATTTCTGTGCGTTCTGAGCATCCCTATCATGTTCTTTTTTTGCACTTTTCTATCGGCGTGTGAAGCAGATGAACACACTGCTAGCGCTAATGGAGAAAAACAAAAGAAACGTGAGTACTCGCTGTACCACCATTAATTAATCTTCTAGTTCTGTGCTGCGTTCATTAGCAAGATTATATATTAAAAAAAAATATGTAATACCCAAGTTCCTTGAACACTTTAATAATTACATTATATAGCTCTTAAAAGACAGGAATTTATTCTGCTGGTAAAACTACAGGTCTCAACAGCATGTGTCTGCCTTCAACAACCTGTACATATAACGTTGTACAATCAACCACTTGTAATAAAAAGAGAGATTTCCAAATTCGTCAGCAGAGGTGGCCAAGTCCTGTGCTCAAGACCCCCCCTCCAAGAGGTCAGGTTTTCCGGATATCCCTGCTTCAGCACAGGTGGCGCAATCAGTGGTTAATTCAAAGACTGAGCCACCTGTGCTGAAGCAGGGATATCCGGAAAACCTCTTGACAGCTCTTGAGTACTGGATTTGGATACCCCTAGAGTAGCGAGAGTGAACTGAGAGATGTTGGCGTTGATGAATTGATCATCCTATAAACATTGAGTTTTTTAGTGTCCAAAACAATGTTTCCCAAAAGATAAAAAAAACCTACAACAAAAGATCATGAATTAAATCTTTTTGTCTTATATTGAAAAAATAAACAAAGTCCTCCCAGTCTATTAACAACGTGTAACAGGGAATGTCTTTTCTGCCTATCTTTCCCCACCATGTTATGTAAGTCCTGCTAGCTGCAGGCTGTAAGGGGTTAATCTGTGGGCTTGTGACCCCTACCCATGCTCCTCTATGATGGACAGGAGTAAGGTGGTGACTCATGGCCTGTGTAAGCCTATCAGGGATAGGTATAGACCATGAGCCTGCCCCTTCTATTCTAATTAGGGAATATGGAGAACAAAAGCGCGCTAGCAAAAACGGAGCAGGAAGGACCCAAAATCAAAATGAATTAAAAGGGCACTTTAATGTGACAAAGACCCATCCAACGCGTTTTGAACGTCACAGCATTCTTTTTCAAGAAAAATTTCCTGTATACTGCATATCTGAAGCTGCACAGCCTGCCTACCACTACCAAAATATGAGTATTGCTGATGTTCAGGGGAACCTGCCATTATTAGTTATTTATACATGTATATTTAGGCACTGTACCGTATATAAGTTTTTCTGGATGTGCACTGAGCTTTGTCTGTGTTTTATGTTATGTCTCTGGTTTTAAATACATATTGCCATGCTCAGTAGCACTCCTCTGTGAAACTTATATGCTTATATATATGTTGTGGGTATTTTGGGGGTTCAATTTGAGCTTGTAGGTGTTCTGTATGTTTTATAATTCTTGTGCAGCTAGTCTTGGCTGTTTTGGAGGGTCACTCCCTCCCACATTTAAATGGTTAAAAGCTCACTCCATGGCATCTCCAACTATCAGGGGAACTTGCCTGCATGCAGTGTAATTGTGACAAATCTATTACAGAGTGCTTTTCCTGGTAATGTACAGGTTAATAAAAGCTTCAATCAGACTTAGAACTTTTGCAACTTATATTGACAGATTTATTATAAATCATTCTTCCTGGCAATGCACAGGTTATTAAGAATTTATATTAGTGTAGGGACCCTTGAAACGTGGTCTGCCGTGAAGTTTGGCTCAAGGGCTTACAACAATTTGGCCAAAATGTTAAACTAAAAGACCATTTTATTTATTAGTTATTTATACATGTATATTTAGGCACTGTACCGTATATAAGTTTTTCTGGATGTGCACTGAGCTTTGTCTGTGTTTTATGTTATGTCTCTGGTTTTAAATACATATTGCCATGCTCAGTAGCACTCCTCTGTGAAACTTATATGCTTATATATATGTTGTGGGTATTTTGGGGGTTCCATTTGAGCTTGTAGGTGTTCTGTATGTTTTATAATTCTTGTGCAGCTAGTCTTGGCTGTTTTGGAGGGTGGCAACCTCCTATCCAATTGAAGCTCACTCCCTCCCACATTTAAATGGTTAAAAGCTCACTCTATGGCATCTCCAACTATCAGGGGAACTTGCCTGCATGCAGTGTGATTGTGACAAATCTATTACAGAGTGCTTTTCCTGGTAATGTACAGGTTAATAAAAGCTTCAATCAGACTTAGAACTTTTGCAACTTATATTGACAGATTTATTATAAATCATTCTTCCTGGCAATGCACAAGTTATTAAGAATTTATATTAGTGTAGGGACCCTTGAAACGTGGTCTGCCGTGAAGTTTGGCTCAAGGGCTTACAACAATTTGGCCAAAATGTTAAACTAAAAGACCATTTTATTTATTAGTTATTTATACATGTATATTTAGGCACTGTACCGTATATAAGTTTTTCTGGATGTGCACTGAGCTTTGTCTGTGTTTTATGTTATGTCTCTGGTTTTAAATGAACCTGCCAATGAGACTGAGGGTGAGTGGGCTTGTACCATCTACCACCTGTCTTCAGGAGGATAGTACCCATACCAGTGCATATTAAGTACTATATTATACTTTTTTTTACCTTGGTTAGTGGTTTGGCTTACATTATATATTACACCTGCATTGGAGCGCTTTAGCCTATTTTTCTATATTCTAATTAGGGGACTACCAAATTTAGAGTCAGTCCTGTTCCTGCTCTGGAAGAGAGGAAGCAGAGAGCTGTCAGTCTCTCCCATGGCGGGATGAGCGTGCTCGCCCTCAGTCTTTGGACTGAGGGAACATCAGATTCAGCCACAGAGGCCCTGTAAGACCAGGGGCCATCACCATCCAGTGGTTTGGGACCTCTGAGACTCTGCATCGCTGTATGGAGATCTGCAGTGGATGCCTGCCATGCAATAAAGACCCTTGTTATGACACACCTGTCTAAGTATCAGTCGTTGGGCAGGAGGGAGAGAATGCAGTAGTGGGGACTGATTTCTGGACACCCTGGAACCCACTACGGCTGGAGGCGCTGAACACCAAGAGAACGAACCTAAAACCTAAGCCTGCCCTGATCTCTACTACATCGCAAACCAGACTCGGCTCTCCTGATCCTAACAAGTATTGTACCACACACTAGGTAGCATAGGCTGTGTATCTCCCACTGCTTTCCAATGTGCAGCAGGAATAAGATTTATATTTGCATCAGGTTAATTGGAGGCATTATTTCTACAACAGATCACACGTACTGTAGGCTTGAAGGAAATTGGACATTGCTGCTGGTTTCGCACTGTAGTATTCCCCCTGAACAAGAAGCAAGTCCTTCCAGCATTGGAAAGGTGTCTGTTACAGCAGCACAACAACGAAAAAGGGCTTAGTTCAACACTTATCTACAGGGAAAATAGTGCGAGGAAAAAATAATAAAGATGCATCAATCTTTAAGACATTTCTGTCTGCTTTGCATATTTATAATGCAGATTCCTGATGTCTATAAATAACATTACAGTTCAAGAAATTAACAATTTTGCTAAGCAGTGCTCTGCTACCGGACACCTAGCGCTGGAAGGTGGGTAACCTAGTACCCATACATCCCGGTAAAAAGAATAGGAGTATTTGGACCCCATTGTGTATATATACACATATATACATATATATATATATATTCAGTGACTCGCTGGAGAAATCCTTCCAAATTCTGCATCATGATATACATTTTACAGAAAGACATTTGGCTCTTACTCTTTACAGTAATATAATAAGGTAAATCCAGTGCATCCAGAAAGATAACTAATCCACATATCATAAGACAGTTCATAGAAATGACCTCCTTAAGTGTTGATTGTAGTATTAGTTTTCCACACAGGGGAGACTAGTGCCTAGTGCTGCCAATGGCAATAACACAAATAGCCAAAATGGCACAAAAAACATCTCCCCATATTAATAGATAACATCCAATAGGTGATATATAAAGGGTATGACAAAAACTTGAGAAACTCACTTTGTAGAAGTGTCTCAGTTGCAGCTTGTCTGTCCTTAATCTCCATCTTGATGAGGTAAAATTGCCCCCTCTGGATGTCTTTATTTACCCTTCTGAAGTGCCCTGCCTATTTTTTCCATTTGGCTCTTTATTATATATATGTGAAAAAATGTCTGTCTGTGTGTTTGTGCCCCCTGTGATTGGCCGGCGGACGGCCACAGCTCATTTGCCTGTGGGGTGGGCTGACGTCACAGCCACGCCAATGCAGGGCGTGACAGTCACTCCACCCTCACACCGTGGGCGTCTCTTGGCCTCACTGTCCATTTGGTGATTGGCAGGATCGCACAGTGACTCCTACTCCTCCATTTGATATGTTTGCTTATTGGCAGGACCCCACAGTCACTGCTACTCCACTCCCCAGCCTCCCTCACTGTCTCCACTTTCCCCTCGCGCCTCAATCCTCCCGCTCACACCACCACCCCACTACACACACACGCGCATCCGCATCCTCCCTCGTGCTCTCCACCTTCCACCCGCTCCCTCACTCTCTCCCCCTTACCACGCGCCATCCTCCCACTCACGGCGCCTTCCTCCCGCTCACCCCGCCACATACTCATCCTCTCTCGCGCTCTCCCCTTCCACCCGCGCCATCCTTCCGCTCACCCCGCACAACGCCGCATCTGCATCCTCCCTCGCGCTCTCCCCCTTCCAACCGCGCCGTCCTCCCGCTCACCTCACCGCGCCTGACCGCACCCCACGCCGCCGTCCTCCCGTCTCCCTTCAGCTGCGGCTGCCTGCCAGGGGCGCCGCGCAGCCGGACCTCTGACGTCTCTGGGAGGCATTGCAGATGGCGCATGCACGCAACAACCAGCATCAACACTACCAGGTAAGAATCTGCATACAATTACGACTCACCTCCCCCACCACTGTCTCAGACTCTCACTCCATCACCCTTCAGCTACACAGTAATATACACAGTCATATATACAAACACACACACACACACACACCAACAACGCCAAATGGTGGAATTGGAGATATGAATGGGCGGGGGGCCCGAAGCTGTGAAAAGGGGGGGAAATCGGACATGTGAACGCGTGGGGGCGGGGGAGGAGGGGACGCAGCTGTGAAGGAGTGGACGACCGGAGCTGTGAACAGGGGGACGACGACCCCCAGCTGTGAACAGGGGGGGGGCATTCATGTGCAGGTGGGGGGGCCCAGATTGCTGCGAACAGGGGAGAAACAGACAGGGGGAGAAAGGGGAAGGGGGGAGAGAGGGAAGGGGGGAGAGAGGGGACGGGGGAAAGAGAGAGGGGAATGGGGAGAGGGGGGAGCGGAGAAAGAGGGGGAGCGGAGAGAGAGAGGGGGAGCCGAGATAGGGGGTGAGGGAAAATGTAATCCCGGGCAACGCCGGATATATCAGCTAGTACTCTATAAAGGTTTGTTTGTCACTGGTCTCATATTTGACTAAACGGAGCTACTCCAAAAGACACGTTATGGCCCATTGACTGGAAGGTTTTTCCCATGTCGGTAGGCATCTTATATGACAGTACAAAAACGGACTTACTTCAGGAAGCTTTTATTCGGCTGCCGAAATGTTGGTTTATGGCTGAATAATATATATTTTTTTAAGGGAAGGCTATTGTGCCCATCTCTTCACAGGATTTTGTACATGTATTTACCTGGATGTCATGCAGAAGCCGGTCATATAAACTAGTATTATGGGAGCGCCGGTTTTATCTTATGTGACAGCACAAATTATTAAACATGGCCCTACATAACTACAGTACAGTATTCTTCAGTAGAATTATGCTTCGGATGCACAAAATTTAAAAAAATAAATAAACTGCGAAAACACAGTTACATGTTTAACGAACTACAAAGGCAAATCAATAGAGGCTTTTTTAACTTGTTTTTTATGTCAAAGATTGCATATTTGGAAGGAACCTGAAAGAATGGGGGGAGGAGAAGCATATTTCCCCAAGCCCAGCACAGTATGGGAAGTGAATTGAAATAATTGGAGCTGAGGTACATGCAAAAGAATATAAAATAGAATATAAAATGGCGCTCAGTTGAAGCAGCAATACAGCCCAGAAGCCGACAATATATATATATACATGTAGAGTATCAGTACCGTGTTAGCCGAGCTTCAATAATAAAAAAATAAATAGATGATACCGTTCTGTGGCTAACGAAATGCTTTTATTTGTGCGAGCTTTCGAGATACACTGATCTCTTCTTCCGGCGATGTTATTCCAAGAGACACTGTTTTTAAGTTTACCCTTTGCTTGCTTCATTCATTGTAACATCGCCAGAAGAAGAGATCAGTGTATCTCGAAAGCTCGCACAAATAAAAGCATTTCGTTAGCCACAGACGGTATTGTGTATTTATTTTTTGATTATATATATATATATATATATATACATATATATATATATATATATATATATGTATATACATATATATATATATATATATATATATATATATATATATACATACATATATATATATATATATATATATATATATATATACATACATATATATATATATATATATATATATATATATATACATACATATATATATATATATATATATATATATATATATATATATATATATATATATATATATATACTAGCTGATATACCCGGCGTTGCCCGGGCGTGGAAGGGCAGGGAGCATGGAGTGGAAGGGCAGGGGGGGGGAGGGGCGTGGAAGGGCAGGGGGGGGCAAGGGGCGGGGAGGGCAAAGGGCAGGGGGGCAAAGGGCAGGGAGGGGCAGGGGGGCAAAGGGCAGGGAGGGGCGGGGGGCAAAGGGTAGGGAGGGGCAGGGGGGCAAAGGGCCAGGAGGGGCGGGGGGGCAAAGGGCAGGGAGGGGCAAAGGGCAGGGAGGGGCGGGGGGGCAAAGGGCAGGGAGGGGCGGGGGGGCAAAGGGCAGGGAGGGGTGGGGGGGGCAAAGGGCAGGGAGGGGCAAAGGGCAGGGGGGCAGGGAGGGTAGGGGGGCAAAGGGCAGGGGGAGTCAGGGACACGTTAAATAACCCATTCCCCTGTGTTTACTCACCTTGCACACGGCCACGCTCCTCTTCGTCCGGGTACCGGCCGCCCTCGTCCTCCACCTCGGGCTCCTCAGCGGAGAGGCTGAGACGCTCCGGTGAGGAGGTGGTGTGCCTTTCGCGGGGAGAGGCGGAGACAGCCGGAGGAGTGCCCTCGGGGATGGGGAGTGGCCTGTGAGAGGGGAGAGCCGCACAGTGCGTGCTCTGTGTGTGTGGGTGGGGGGGGAGGGGTGAGCGGGTGGGAGATGAGGGAGAGCGCCGGGTGAGGGAGTGGCCTATGGGTGGTGAGAGCCGTGGTGAGGTGAGAGTCCCCCGCTGTGTCCCGGGCGCTCGCTCCGCTCCCCCGCTGACTGTAGCGGCGCCGGGGGGGGGGGGAGGAGGAAAAAGCGCGGGAAAGAGGAGAGGCGCCGGGGGGGGGGGAGAGGAGAAGGTGCGCACGGGTCCCGATGAGCGCCGCGCATTGCGGCTGTGATGAGTTGGATTGCAGGCTGATGTTCGGGGAGGAAGCGGCGGAGCCTCCGGGACTGGCGGGTAAGAGACCGGGAGATGTGCTGCCAACACTGTGAGCCCCACCCCCCGGGTTATACATGCTGCTAATGTATGTAACACACCCCCCTACCCCTAAGTAAGTGTGTGTGTGTGTGTGTTGGACCTTTGGCCCATCACTCCGCCTCAGGCCAATGAGAGGTGTGCGGGGGCGGGCGGGCCAAGGGAGCAATCTCATTGGCCTGAGGGACACAGGCCAGGCAGACAGACATACAGTGCTCTCAGAAATATATAGTAAGATATGTATATATATATATATATATACTGCACCGACACACTTTATGCGAGCAAATACCCAGTATGTACCTGGCAGATACCTGGAATGCGCCGCTCCTCACCTCTAACAAGCCCCGTTGCGTTTGCCTTCCCAGCCTGGGTTCATGCCTGGCTGACGGGCGGCTGATCTGTTAAATGATAATGATTAGGATTTAATAGGCTGCAATGCTTCGCGTGTCTACCAGATGGCATAAATTCATGAATTGTAATGCTGTATATATATATATACTGTGCAGTATTGCAGCCAGAGGGAATAAAATGCTTCAATCCCTGCCTGGAAAATACCTCAATGCACTCGGGCAGAAAACAGTCACAAACCTCAATACACCCGGGTATACCCGAATTCGTGGGACTAGCCGAGCTCGAATAAAGTGTGTCGCCAGTGTATGTGTGTGTGTGTGTGTTTTTTTTTTATTGTACTGGTGAAAATCATGATTTTCCTCATCTCTAGCATCATAGTAAACTTTAGACTGCAGTGGGCTCTGGGGAGAGCTTTATTTCTACCTCCCGGACACTTAATATTGCAAACGCTTATATCTCCTGAACAAAACACTGGATGTTAACACTAAAAACAGCGCGTACTACTTCCCTCAGGCTGTGTTTCCAATGTGTGTCTTTGATCTTCACATGTAGCACTTCCCCTGCAATTCTTTACCCAAAGAATGGGTTACAATGCAAAAGAATACGATGGCTATTTGGGGATATAGAAGGTCTTGACAGCTGCAACGTTCAAGTTGTCAGTAGGGTATTATAGAGGTTACTAGAAACACAGGATGACGGCTGTACTGTAGGTCTGGGCAGAGACAAGTGACAACAAGCCCTTTAAGTGTTAAGAGTATTCTTTAATGTGTACACAAGTCTATCATAAGGACCAAGCAAACACAAGTGTTATTCCAGTGTGGCACTGACCAATAAAGAAAAATACTATTTTGGGGTTAGAAAAAACCCTAATATTTCACTGGGGAAGCATTTGTCGGAAGCAAATTAAGATTGGTAGCAGTAGTGTGTCTGAATACAGAAGAACACAATGATGGCAAAAAAAGGGAGGACATTCTTAGCATGTGAGATTATGCCAAAGAGAGAACAATAAGTTGTTTTGGAAATACGAATCTAGAAGTGACAGTCACTGATACAAACTATTCCACTCTAGCAGCTCAATGTGATACAAAGTAAAAGTACACTGGGTTCTGGACAGCACTGTGCAAATTAAGAGGTTAGTACGCAACGTTACATTACAATTGTACTATTTTATCACTGTGGCATTGTGTTTTGCCATTTACAAAATCAGCTACGCCTCCGTGCATCTCAGTGCTCATGGGTCTAGATTTTCTGTGCAGGGAAAAAAATTGCACAATTCTACAATGCACAGATTAATTATTCTTAAGGCTGGTGGGAATGCTTTTCATTCTCCTCCTATAAAGCACGTGCATGAGAGGCTAGACCATAATTCCACTTTTCTTTTAAACCTCTATATGTGTTTTTCTGCTTTGATATTCATTTATGTATGTCTCCTGTAACTAGTTTCAGCATAAAGCCAAATCCTTAAGTGGACCAACATAAGAGTCCTTATTAGTACCAGCAAAAAAAATCTTTAGAATTCTCCCTTTCCTCTAATCGGCTACATTGTACCTTATTTTCTATGCTATTTATAGAGTTTACTGGCATAAGCATTATAGAAGCCTAGGGCAACTTACAGTAATCAATAGGCTCTTTTTCCCACCTCGGTTAAGTCTTGTTTGAGCACAAGTAATTTAGCCCATATAATATGATAAAGATTAAAAGGCATATTTACTTAGCAGTGTTATTCTGTACCACATTGTGGTGCCAGAAGAGCCCATTGAAGTGAATAAGCCATAGGGTGTCTTCTGGGACTGGAAGGTGTCTTACGGAATAGCATCGCTTAGTAAACATGGGCCACAGCGTTGGAGCAGTCAGTTTCTAAGTGGAAATCTATCTTTAAACTCTTAAGTAAAAGAAACATATCGCCTGTACATTAAGTGATAACCTAATCAGTGCAATCACTCCCAGTTGGCACAAAGATTACATTTGTAAGATAATGATCTGAAAGGCCACAGCTTCCACAAGTATGCATTTCCATCTACTGTATGACATTTACAGTACACTTTGAGTAAATAATAATGTTCTAGTCCAGATTGCCTCAGTACATTCACCTCTAAACTTGTTTACAGTCATAAATGTGAGTCAGAACTTTAAATTCAATGAGAAGTTCACAATTTTAACTAACTACGACTTGTACATTTCACTCTTATTCAGAATGTAAGCTGCTCTGTACGTACAGTAATTACAATGATCGATTCCTCCTTGTGTGTGTACGATACTAAGAGTACATAAGCTGATCTGACGTGGCCACAACTCTTCTTGATCTGAACAAAACACTTGGGAGGAACAGTGAAATAAATCTACACAGTACAGTAGTTTTGTTTCTGTAGATAAGTGCAGCAACTATGTTTTATTGGGTTGACGATCTTAGACTAGATAACGGATTTCTACAGCACTTTGAACCTGATGTGACAATACTAATAGGAAACTATAACAAATCTATATGTTATAGGTCATAGATCCACACTCAAAATAAAGATCAGGTTCTCACAATTCCAGGGTCAGCAATTCCTATAAAAGATTGAATGAATGAATAAAAGGTTTACTGGACACATCAACATTTGAAGAATCCATGCATGTATCCATAACTATACAAAACCTAGTTACCCATACAGCACCTGGCTGTGAAATGTAATAAGGCAAGTATCCTATTAAAATGTGAAACTTTAAGGTGAAGGCCCCTATTCAATATTGTGTAGAGCTGTTAATTCACAGTTAACAATACCTTAACTTCTGTCAGTTACAGTATAGCCACACAAATTATATTCTACAGTATGAAGCACTCATCATGAAAAGGTTTTTGCTTCAGATTAAAAGACAGCGATAATTAGCCAAATGCCCTAGAAAGATGTCATGTAGGGAATGTTCTTTCTTCTTGTGTGGTGCAATGGGAATTATGTACCTGTGTGAGTAAACAGAGTGTAATAATACCAAGCACACATACAGATGTAGTAAGATTTACTGCCTGCGTGGGTGCCGCGAGGTCCCACGTGACACCTGTGTGAAAACGTTGTTGTCCACACCTCGCCCACGACCGAGCCGCGCCTCGTCTGCTGTCAGCCAGAATAATTATTTGTGCGGTTATATATATATATATATATATATATATATATTTGTCGTCCATTACATGACCAGCAGGTGGCGCACTGCATATTTTCGCCCATGATACTTGGTCGCTGTAAGGAAGCCGTGAACATCTGTGCCCTTGAATGCTACAGTAGGAACCTCACAGGTGTCTCTATACAAGAAACAATGTAGACATGTCTCTCTTTAAACACTGCCTTTCTTTGTTTAATGACGTTGTACTTCTCTACTGTAGCAGTATCACACTTTACTCAAATCACTATGCATTAACCACATTTGCCTCAGTCCGTTTGTACATGGCATGGAACATGGCACTTTGCAAACCTGCCTGCAGTTGTGCATAGATGATATATTGTAAACAGGAACAAGAGGACATGCCGCACTCAAAACAAGACAGACAATTGGCAAAAACTGCTAGCAAGAATGGAGAATTTAATATGCAGAGAGATGTAATACGGGGGGAAAAACTAACGTTTCGGGGTTAGCCTTCGTCAGATTATGAAGGCTAACTCCGAAATGTTGTGCGGTTTTCTCCATGTGTTACAGTATATCCCTCTGCATATTACATTCTTCAATCTTGCTAGCAGTTTTGTCAATTGAGTGCTGCAGGTTCCCTTTTTCCTGAATACTTCTGGATGGGCTTGCGGACCGCCATCCACCCCTGTACTAGCACCATTCCTAACTGTAATCAGTGCCAACCAGACCCTATTTTCTCTGTATGATATACTGTGCCATCCAAGATATTACAAAAATGAAGTTAACTCTATCTGACATCTATAATTATATCACTTATGTACCCATTGTACAACCGCCCTCCCCAAAAAGGCTGGAAGAATTCTATTCGACACAACTTAAGCATTGATGATTGCTTTATTCAAGTAGCGCACATGAGGGATGGGTACTGGACACTACACATACGTCATGGATGGGTATGTTCAATTATGGCAACTTTCGAAGGAGAAAGATTGAATAGACCTTTCTGAACCGATCACTCCAATCTGCTCCCAACAAAGTACCTGCCTCCACACCAGTACCTGCCACAATACCATTACCAGTACAGACCAACCAACTCCGAAAACGAGATATACCTACATCACAACTACATGAACAACTGCAGGCAGCACATCCCTTTCATCAACTCATACAACATCTACAACGGGTTGCCACCATCCTACCTCTGCCCGTGGATAATGAAGATGAATACACAGTAAGTTTATATGCAGTAGAACAGTAGACCTGTCATTCCCAAATCACCCACATATGCATTCCATGCAACACACATGCGCCTACATTGACACATGCATATATGTTCCATGCAATACATATGCGCCTAAATTCAGACACATGCGTTCCATGCAACACGCATGTGCTAAATTCAAACACATGCATATGTTTTCCATGCAACACGGAAATGCGCCTACATTTAAAGATACACATAGACTGTGTACTTTAAGCATTTAAGTAACACTATCACAATTATTTAGCAGATTTTAACTGTACAAGAGACAGTCAAAAGATGTTGATTGAAGTTTAATAAGTAATAACATTTTAAATTTTTTCCTAACAACTTACTTTTTATTAATATTTTCTACTTTTTAAAATATTTTAAAAGTATTAACTGAAATAAAAACATTGTAACCGCAAAACATGGTAAATGCAATGTGTTGTTTCTTTTGTAATATTGGCATATACTGTATTGATTGCTGACATTAGTGATGTGGGATTTGGTATTACACTGACCATTCTACTGGCTCCTACCTTGGCAAGTACCTGACAATTCTACTCTCTCTAATCCTGACCCGGCTGCCTGACCATCCGCACTCCAGACGTGCACCCATGGCTGTGTGTGGCGTTTATACCCATTCCCACCTCAGTACCGGGTCCCGCCTTGTTTGGGGTGAGCACAGTGTTACAAGCAGGTCTTGCATGCAGCTGGTTGTGACAGATCAGATGCGATCATTCTTCCTCTAATTATAGAGGTAAATAAGAATTTTAATCAGATAGTGTTAAGACCTGTTAATGGTCATGCCTTGATGTAGCTAGCAGGCTTATAACGCTTTGGCCAAAGGGTTTCACTAAATTACCCTTTTTCAAGAGATATATAGGTATTTCACTGTGCATTTTTGTCATATTGGATGTAGCTTTGGGCTTCTTTATTTTTTGTTGTATATCAGTCTCCAGGTGCTTAAGAGGTAAGATACTAACATTTTATGAGTTAAACTCATAAGCTTCCGGGGGGAGGTTTGTTGCTTTAAAACTTAATGCGCTAGATGAAAGGAAAATTCCATAAGAAACTAGATCAAGAAAAAGCAGAAAGTTTCACTTGACCCCATCCCTGAGAGAGGGCTTGCTGAGCAATGCTGTGCATTGTCATCTGGCACTGAAAGAGCTACATGGAAATGGTGCCAAAAGTATATTTCCTTGATGATGAGAACCAACATTTCCTTATAAAAAGTAGAAATATCTATCTATCTATCTATCTATCTATCTATCTATCTATCTATCTATATATATATATATATATATATATATATGAGAAGGGGGGAGAGAGAGGGAGATTACTTTTTATACTTTTAATGTCAATGTTTTTTTTTTTTATTATTGAGCCACCTGTGCTGAGGCAGGGCTATCCATAAAACCTGGCCTGTTGGTGACCCTAAAGAACTGAGTTTGAGACTCCTGCTTTATACCTTCTGTGACACAGCACTCATGTGTCCCCACTGGGTGGAGCTTAACACATACTCTCACTGTTAACTCCTAGTTTACGTTAAAGCTGCAGACCAAGCAATATCCTACATGTGTTTTTTTTTTAATAAATCAGATCTGTACTATGAGCAAATACTTGTAGCATTTTTTTTCAACGACTGAGTGACATTTTTAATGTATTATAATGTAACAAGCATTTTTTTTGTTTCTATAGCAACCATTTACAAAGTCACACCCCCTTCCTCTTCTGAAACAGGCTCTGGCACACCCTTTTTTGAGCCCTGCCCTCTCTCTAGCAGTGCACCAATTGTATCTAGTGACTGCCTGGTCACATGATCTTCCCCACAGAACTTTGCATCTTTGGTCCTCTTCTGCTGTCATTTAGTGAACCCCAGAGACAAATCTTCGTCGATCGATCACAGGGGAGCGGATCAATCGGCAACTTAGCTAATCTCTTGTCAATGTGTGGATTGTATTGATGCACTCATTAAAGGGAAAAATACATACATGTAAATATATATGTTCACATATAGCTAGTTCGTGTATATACATATATATATATATATATATATATATATCTATATACACACACACATATATATACACATATACACAAACTAGCTAAAAAAGGCAGAAAGAACAAAAGAAATGTAACGTACATTATATACATGTCCCTGCTGAATAAATGTTTTGTTCTCCTTCTGTCTGGCTTAGTTCCAGGGTTAAGACTATTCTGAGCACTTTATAATCAAGATGTCATTACACAGGCCCGATGCCGCTCATTGATTTTCTGCCAGGCAGAGGAAGTTATCCCCTTTTGTTCAGCATTCTGGCAGCAAAGTCATATTCTTAGCCCGCAATCTCTTTCTCTCAACACACAGACCAGGTCATCTGTCTGGTTCCACGGGCTTTATCTGCATTTTAAATGTGTTGATTCCTCACAATAATGAGGCGGCACAGTGGCAAATAAATGATCATGCAGCTGGAAATAAACAGAGCAGTGTGTGCAAAATGTGATTTAATCAAACTGCGCACTAACGACAATACACTTCCACCGCGCCGCTGTCAGGGCCGAATAAAACCGGGACTGATGCTATAGAAAAATAAACATATAGGGTGCACTTCACCTCGAAAAATATTATCAGGACATCATGTTTCGTGCTTTATAGCCCGTAAAGGATTACTGGAGGATAAGCTTATTTACTACAATAATCCTATTCATGCGGCTGTTTTGTTGTTGTAATGGCACAATAATGTTCGGGATAATGAATGATTAAAAAAATAAAAAGGTGGCATTCATTAGGGCAGGGGTGGCCAAGGCGAGTCCTCAAGGGCCACCGACAGATCAGTTTTTAAGGATATCACTGCTTCAGCACAGGTGGCTCAGTAGTGAGAAGGATGGCGAGTTTTGGCATTATAACAGAGCAGCTGTAACGTCAGCGAATGGCGGCAAACGGCTGACACCCTTTGGCGCGACGCAGATGTAGGCTTAAGAGGTTTGTGAAGTAATTCAGCTGTGCTATGCAAGTCCATTAGTCCAGGGCAACACAAATTGCTGAGGGCGGGGACGACGACACACATTGCAAGAAATCCCCGGTGTTAACCCTTAGCATGCCGTTTCTATGCAGTGGGGAGCAGATCTTGGGGAACCCTTTCAGACATCGGCCTTTGGGGCAACGCAGATGTAGGCTGGAGAGGTGCCCATTCAACTTGGGGTGAGAGCCAAATAGTTGAAATAGTTGCATATACCGTATAATATACATTTCCGCATATATCAGGTTCTGCAATCCACCCTAAGGCCGCGCTTATAGTGCTGGCGATGGCGAGGCGACCGATGACGTCACCCGTCGCCACTGGCGAAAGTTGTAATTTGATCTTTAGCGACGTCGCTGGCGACAAGGCCAGTGACGTCACTAAAAGGGGCGGGCCGCGCAACTTGATTGGTTTAGAGACAGTCACATGTGGCGAGTGTCTCTAAAAAAATCAAATTTACCCGGCTTCCAAGATTTTGGTTGCTCCGTCGCCGTCGCTCTTACTATAAGCGCTTGCGATGGAGTCAATGTATTTGTTTTCGGAGCAACGTCGCAAGGCTATAAGAGCGCAGCCTTCGTGTTAAGCACCCTAACATTTATTTTATGCAGTCACTTTTGTGTCAATGTGTGTTGCCACATAATATCATTCTGTTTCTGATTAGGATCTGGAATAATAATGTGTCCGCAGAGTTGCAGTAAGAGAATATTTGCCACCAGTATTTTACAGGAGTCTTACATACAAGTAGCAAGCCAGCTGGCCACACAATTACATTTAAGAAAGGATAAGGGACGACCCCCATATACAAGTTATTTGCCAGCCCGACACATGCATCTTTTGGGGAAAGATTGGTAAAAAGAATTCAATCTTGGCAAAAACAATTGCATGGACTCAGGAAAAAGAGACAAAGGTTAAAAAAAAAAAAAAAGAAGTGTTTTTTTTTTTAGGTCACAGAGATTATAGGCACCAATCAGCAAGTGTTAAATTAACAATATATTTGCAATGTAGCTTTGCCATCTGCTCAAAGAATGTAACCATATATTTAACTGCTTTTCTGTGTCTAGAGTAAATTTACTCAAGGCAAAAATAGATGCAAATGTTCAAGAAAACATAACCCTGCAGCCCCTAATTAGCCTTAAATGTTATAGAAAAGACTATATTTGTCAATATCCATCAGGCTATGTATAACGCATACATTAAATGCACGCATGCTACATTACTCGTTTGGGCTTATAAATGTACTGTGCTGTACACATTGTCAGTGTATTATATCCTAGATTATTGTTATTACAACCATACATGATTCTACTCTTGCCTTGAGTTATTTGGAGGAGATTACATTCTGGTTTTATGTATACAGTAAATCAAAACGCATTACCCTATAGATCAGGGACAAACTACTAATCATTCTTATCTGTATCAAATATATACTCTATCAATGATAATGTTAATTGTTCATGAAATACTAAAGGCACAACGAATATAAAACACTTCCAGGGCTACTGCAAAAAAAAAGAAATAAGAAAAAAAGAATCACAAATAATGTAAATCTCTTATCAAAAAAACAAATGAATATCAGGTGGATGCGTGAAGGGTATATGTTTTATTTAACAGACACCTTCAATGCAGATTATCGTCCTCGAGAACAGACCTAATCTAACGTTTCATAAAGCAACTGCTTTCTGTACTCCAGGCCCTGGAGTGGGGATGCTATGCTTATGCTTTGACAGTTTGTCTTTTCACTCTGGAAAAAAAAGAACTTCATTCTAACGTTGCTTCAACATTTCAGATGCATGATGTAAGCCGGACACCCTTTCTCATACCGTGTGTGTCTATGCAGGCAAAGAATACCAGCAGCATGAACTGTGATAGAAGAGCTTCTCTCTGGCAAATAACTTCATTAAATATAGAACTGTATAGGCTGTATAGGCATAGCTACAGAAAAACATTTTTCATTGTCTTTTTTTTTTTTAATTTTTATGAATTATATTGCAAAATATAAGAGCAGAAATAATGTTAGAATGACACAACTGTTTCCGGAGCATTAGCAGTGTTACAGTATGTAACGCAAGAAAGGAATGACTGATCAGGCATGTTGAGGCTTAAATGGTTCAGTTTAAACCAGAGGAGGCCAACTCCAGTCCTCAAGAGCTACCAACAGGTCAGGTTTTCAGGATATCCCTGCTTCAGCACAGGTGGCTCAATAAGCACAGGTGGCTCAGTCTTCCTCTTTTAGTACAGCTGCATGGGATACCTGCAGATCAGAGCGAGCCCCCTCTGTCTACTGCTGATATAAATGTATCTACATATCTACAGTGAGGCTCCTCCACTCCTGACTCTCAGGAACATGACTTCAAAAACATTCTTCCAGGTACATCGGTGATGCTCTATCACCAGACAAAGTGGGTGTGGCTGGGTTTCTCCGTGAGCAGTGGCGTAACCCCTGTGACGTTAAACCCCGCAATGTGGGGGGTCTGGATAGCACAGGGGGGCCATGCTGGCCGGTGCTAGGATTGGGCTCATAGACCAGATGATGCTGCTGCCTCTGCTTGATGTGGGGGCAGGCCATCACTGCGCACAGACAATTCCTTCTCCCGTTGACCTGTTTCCCCCCCACCATGACTGAGTAGCAGAGATGGGATAGGAGCCGCACTGTCACTCCCCACACCCGTCAAACTTCTTAGGGGAGGGGGAAGTGTCTATGATTGTGTGGAGTTGTGTGATTGTGTGTGTTTGTATAGAGTTGTGTAGTTGGTGTGTATTTTGTGTGGCGTTTGGGCGGAGTTTGTGTGTGGAATTGTGTGTGAAGTGTGGAAAGTGAGCGTGTGTGCGTTTGTGAGAGAGGAGGTGGGGAGAGAGAGGGAGAGAAATCCATGGCGGGGAAGTGTGAGGGAGGGAGAGAAATAGATGGGTGGAGTGTGGGGGAGGGAAACAAGTAAATGGCGGGAAGTGTGGGGGAGGGAAACAAGTAAATGGCGGAAAGTGTGAGGGACGGGAAGAAATACATGTGGGTGAGTGTGGATGTGAGAGAAATACATGGAGGTGAGTATTTATGTGAGAGAAATACATGGGGTTGAGTGTGGGAAAGGGAGAGAAATACATGGGGGTGAGTGTGGGAAAGGGAGAGAAATACATGGGGGTGAGTGTTTATGTGAGAGAAATACATGGGGTTGAGTGTGGGAAAGGGAGAGAAATACATGGGGGTGAGTGTTTATGTGAGAGAAATACATGGGGTTGAGTGTGGGAAAGGGAGAGAAATACATGGGGGTGAGTGTGGATGTGAGAGAAATACATGGGGGGTGAGTGTGGATGTGAGAGAAATACATGGGGGTGAGTGTTTATGTGAGAGAAATACATGGAAGTGAGTGTGGGAGAGGGAGAGAAATACATGGGGGTGAGTGTGGATGTGAGAGAAAGGGGAGACGTAATAGCAAGGCCGCTGAAACGAGGACCCCCGGTGGAAACAATATTTTCTTTATTTAAGGGGCCCTTAAACAATATTTGCAGGGGGGGCAAAAAATGCAGTTACGCCACGTTGTGTGAGCCCACAAAGTCAACCCTTTAAGGCCATTCACCCCTATGTTTCACTAAAAAGCCTGCACTTTTTTCAGCAATACCTGTGCTTATTTAGTTGAGTGCCACATACATTCCCCTCTTTTTGTTCCCATAAAACAAAAATGTCCTCTGTAACAGGGAAGTAACCCTGTTTCCCCGTGTGTACCACTGCACATGCCTCTTACAGCCTCCTAAAACAAATCCATTTAGGCCAATCTTTCAATAGAAAGTATAACTGGAAAGTGTGTAATAAATTAAAACAAAAGTTCTGGTATTCTGGGTTTGTAAATACACATAGGTGTGTCCTCTAATAATATCACACCCCATACATTTCATAAACTGAATACATGTCATTTTGTTGTGTACACAATTAAGGAATGCCACAACTTTTTCTACGCCGCCTGGTTCTTTTTGATTAAATCAATTGTTGAGGCGAGACTCTTCTGGTTGTTGAGCACATATTGGCACTGCATCCTTTTTCATTTTTGACAGGTACAGTATGCCACTATAATCAAAAGAAATAAACTGTGCCGAATGGTGAGAAAGTTATACAGTTTGGAATAAAAACAAACTTTTTTTCCCCTTAAAAATAGCACTACGGGTTTCTGTCTTAATATAGAAGCCTATCATTAGTCTGACCCACGGTGGGCGCCAATGTTCTCGTCACGTCATAATTCACCAAGCAGTTCATTCTGTGGAAACTGAACTGCCTGGAAATAATCTGTAATCCCTATGATCTAATGCTCAACTCGTCTTCAATTCACAAATCCCCACCCTGCAATTTCATTCGGGTTCCTGCCAGAGATGCATTGCGGGCCGCTCTAGCAGGGAAAGAGTTAAAGGTTCCCTGCGGAGGCATTTTCAGGGAAACACAAAAATATTAAAGCAATGCAAGAAAAATACTGAATAATTTCTTACGGTCTTTCCAATATTCATTGGAAATAACACATTAAGTAATTGTCCGCACACCGGTATGTATAACTGCCATTACGTCTTTATAAGTGTAGCACTGTTTCCCCCACCCTCTGGGAGATCCACTCTATTGCTACCGTGTGGTGCTCAGGCATGCCTGTTAGGTTCAGGAGATCTGAGCTGATCTGCGATGATATGGAGATCAGGACAGGCTTTTGATGTCAGCTGTAGTTCTTTCCTTTGGTGTTCAGCGCCTCCAGCTTCAGGGGGGGCTCTGGCAGTACCAGAGACAGTCCTCTCTGAAGCACATCTTCCATACACCACATGCACTGACTCAATCCAGGCTGCTGTATAATTAACAAAGTGCTTTATTCTTAGCAGTCCCTGCATGATGGTATTACAGTGGTGCAAGGGTTCAGAGGGTTCCCACCTCTGGATGGTGCTTGACCCACATAATATGGGGTCATCTTTCTTGGTCAGATGTTCCCTCAGCCATAAGGCTAAGGGTGAGCACGCTCATCCCGCCAAGGGAGAGTCTCACAGCTCTCTGCTTCCTCTTTCCTCCAGAGCAGGAACAGGACTGAGCTAAATTTGCCACTCCCTCCTAGAAGGAACAAGAAGGGGCGGGCTCATTGTCTGTACCTATACCAGATAGGCTTACACAGGCCATGAATCACCACCTTATTTCTGTCACTCGTAAGAGGGGCATAAGGGGGTCAACAAGCTCATAGATTAACCCCTTACAGCCTGTATCTAGCAGGAATTACATAACAGGACGGGGAAAGTTAGGCAGAAAACAAATACCCTGTTACATAAGGCCTTGGACCCGGTGCGCCCGGCGGCGCGGGCGGCCACACGCGAGTTCACCACCAGCAGGGGAATCCTGCGGAGCCAGTCACGCTGTGACACGTCAGCCGCTACGGGATACAAGAGAATGGTGATACCTAGCGTTGATGCGTCACGTGGTGTGGCTGTGAGCCAATGAGGAGGGGAGGCTTCAGGAGGAGGAGAGGCTTCGGGGAGCGGGGAGGAGTGTGGAGTGAAAGCAGCGTGAGTGCGTGTCTGTGTGTATGTATATGTGGGTGTGTGTGTGCCTGAGTGCGAGTGCCTGCCTGTGTGTGTGTATGTGTGTGCCTGTGTGTGCGCATATGTGTGTGTATATGAGTGCCTGCGTGTGTGTATGAGTGTGTGTGTGTGTTGCTTACCATCAGCAGCTCCAGCCCGAGCCCGTGGAGGGAGGGAGGGGAGAGTAGCGGGTCCCTCCGCAAAAGCCACGCCCCCCCTCCCTGTCAAGCCTCCCACTCCCGCCCACCTCCCGCTCCGGCTCCTGTTCCCTACAGACCGCATATCGCGGTCTGTGTATGTCAGCGCCCCGCCTGTTTGCAGTGCGGGCGCGCTGACGGAGGGAGCGGGGCCGTAGCCTAAGAGAACGGAGGCCATGTTAATAATGGCCAATGAACTACTGTACATATTTATGAGAAGATAGATGCTAAAAATGTAAGTCATTTATCTCTGAGGAAAACAGGAGCATCAACAGAAAATGGCCACTTTACAATAGGTGTATGGGGACTAGTTTGTGTTTAGTCATCAGGTAGCTCCACTGACAGATTCATAGCACCGCAATCCTTGTGTAATTGTTAGGGGTTTGAGTTATACAACCACGTGATGTTTTCATCACTGCCACTGACCAGCCTGACTACAACTAAGAAGCCTCCTGCTGGTAGATACGATGAGCACGGATACGATGAAAGCAAAAATCACCCCAATAAATGACATATTTCATATGCGGTGCATAGTTTAGGCACTTAATGTTTCATGATGTTCCATTAATTTGCTCAGGTGATTTCAATGTACATGATATACGTTTTACGATAATGAATGCCAAAAGTCTAAAGCACACCCATCTCACTGCATTTCCTCTTTCTAAGTCAACCATCACAGGTTGTGTTTGATTTACCAATTCTTTACAATCTTACTGAATTATGGCTGAAAAGATAGAGATACCAACTCTGTTTATATACAGTGCAGGCACCCAACTCTTACGTTATTACAGTATGCTCTCTTTACATCATTTTGTTTTATTACAAACATATATTTTTTTTTAAATACTTGTTTGACTGCCTTTTGAAGCACTACATATGCTAAATATATACCGTTCTGGTAGTGTGTTTACAATACTAGACTTGTGATACAGCTTCATACTGTACATGAAATCAGTGCTATAATACAGCTTTTACCATTAGGCAGAGTTTTCCACTCTTAATAGATCAGATCATTGGCGCCTCTGAATAGTGTTATCCAAAAATGTTTATGTAGATTACATTTGTGCTAAAAAACAACATTGAGCCTGCTATGGATAAGGGCCTAGTTGTACCCCTGTAATATCAATTCCAGGGATGTGAGCGGTAAACTTCACATTTGTACATAGTTCATCACCTACTGCAAGGGAGCGCAAACTTTTACTGCTGAGCCCCCGTGTCTGGCTTGCTCCGGAGCTAGCGTCCCCCCTAACTCCTATCTTGCAGCTGCGTCAAATGACACTACGGGGTCATGTGACATCAGGTCACGTGACCCGCTGCGTCATTTGACGCCTGTCACGTCACGATCCTGCAGCGTCATTTGACGCTGCGTTGCCATGGAGACACTTCGCAGCGTCTGAATCCCGGTACGTTTTATTGTTGCAGAGGCCTCACGCGATCCCCGGCATGTAATTTAAATGCCTTGGGGAAGAGTGCGGGACCTCTGCAACCGCCCACGCCCCCCCCAGAAAAATCTCCCGCCCCCCCCAGTTTGTGCACCCCTAACCTACTTTACTCTCTGTTTAAAACTGCTAACAGTGAATTAGTTTAGTATCCAAGTTCTATGAATGTCGAGAGGCTTCTACCTACTTTGGGTTATAATGATTCAACAATTTATTGCCTTCAATAACTGGTAGGATTTACAGAATGAACATCTCTTGGACAAAAGGAAGCCCTCCTTTAATCTAGAAGGCTCAATTGATTCTTTTGATCAGGGGAAGGAAATGGAAAAGTGAGCAATTTGTAGGCTGTTTCAATAATGGAGCAAGCACTGGTGTAGCAGAATCACAATACTCTTTCATTTCTGGTTGTGTTTTACATCATTATAATAGAACTGAAAAAATGCATTTCCAAAACACTCCAATCCTACTATTACAAATCCATGGCAACCAATGCGTGTCTGGTACATAACGTTATATTTATCGTGCATATCCAATTACATCACAGCGCAAGCCGGTTTTCCATAACTTTCTATCTTTACTATCCATACTAAGGCAGTAGTAATTGCTGGTCTACTACCCTTTCCTGTATTAAGTCTGTCCATTCAGGTAACACTACAAAGGATAAAGATGGATGCCCATGAGCTCATTAAATCTGCTCATCCCTATGTCCATCTTTGCTAAGGGAAACAGCCTCTTACTTATATTCATGTGGGGCAGGGGCAGTGTAGGACTGCAGCACTGGGACCCCAGTTCATCCCATGGTTGGAGTGTCATTCAATCACACGATAAAGGACGGTCATTACGAGATCCTTCCACGATCCTTACAGCTTAAATGTGGGGTTTTATGGTTACTACACAAAACTTATGGGCTACATTTAACCCTTTCGGTGCCCCATGACATAGCTGCAACGTCACGGGGTGGGGCCCTCCAGGGCTTACGTCATGGGCTTTCTGGCCATTCTCTAGCTGAGATTGCATCCTGCGCTCCGGTGAAAGGACTAAACGCAATCTGTCCGGAAGGGGACACCTCTTCCGTTCGCCTTATCACTGATGTCACGATTACGTGATCGCGATGTGCGAAAAAGAGCCGGCGGTCCCTCCGGCACGCAAAGGTCCAGTGCAACATTGACAAACCAAGCACTTGTGTTTGCTTCTTATAGTTTACAAATATACAGTATATTGAAATATAGAATTGAACACATTCCTAAGAAATATCCATTCCCCCCCCCCCTTCAATTGTGTCAGTTACATCTAACCCTGTGAGGTCATAAAAGGAAAAAAAACCAAGACAAGAGGCCACGAATGGACATTTGGTCATGGAAGATAGGCTTGAAATCATTCTAAATATTAATTATGCTATATTCTTTATATTCATATATATTCAGCATGTAACTGGTTAATGTAGTATTAAAGTTGGAAATTATATTGGAAAATGATTAGCTACTCTGCAATGATAAGATAAAATCAGTCTGAAAACAGCAGGTGAAGAAATGTTTGTCAGCAATGTTGTAAGAGTTTGAATTCAAAGGATAGTTAAATAGAGAGTTAGTAAGACAATACAATGGAGAGAGCTGTTAAATGATGAAGAACAAAGTTCATTCTATAGTTAGGCTGGGGCCATGGTACAGAAGACCGCTGAGCGAACAAACTGTCTTAACGCAGTGTTTGCGTCCATGCGGGAGGGGGCGTACGTTGCGCAAGAAATCAGTTCAAACTGATTTCTTGGCGCGACAGGCCGGTCACGTGAGCCGAGGGAGGGCCAACCAGCTCCGTGACGCCTCTCGGCACGCCCCCCATGGCCCATCCACGATAGCCACCTAAGCACCCGCTCATTGACCAGCCTCCGCGTGGGTGAAGGCACCATGGCATGGGCCTTACTCAGTGACAGACCAAAGAGTTTCTTCTATGACACAGTAAATATTGCTAAAGGATGAAACAGTGTTCTAAGATTGATTATTAACCAAGAGTATTTTGAGCCTGAGAGTGAGAAAAATAAGTGTTTCCTATTGTACAGTATGTTTAGAGAAATATATAAAGATGGCATTTGAATGTATGGAATTCAGAATCCTTTACCACCAAGCAAAAAACACCAAGCTAATGATTCTCCACTCTGTAACTATACTGTATGCCTGAATGGTGCAAACCGGATGACTGAAATTATGCTGTAAAAGATGTATTCTATTTTGTCCCTGATTAAATTAAGAAAAGAACCGTGCCATGCACTATTTCATATATATATTTTGAATTTAATGAAGAAAATCTTCATTTGGCGAACCAGCAAGTCTACAAAGACTACAACTTCTTTAGTCATCAGGACACAAGGTAGACTTATTACGGTTTTTAAATGATCCATCAATTCTTTTTAAAACTCAAACATCTCTGTACCTGCTCATGTTCCAACTCATTTAATTATTGTAGGTACCTATTGAAGGTGCAGTCTGTCCCCAAGCATCAACTTTGACATAAACATTATATAATAGTTGTCAGTTGTCAGAACTAGCCTCACCCCCCTCTCCCACAACTCCCCCCCCCCCCATAATAATCTCGCAATCGATTGATTTAAAAACAATTCTAGTTTTAAAAATTGGCCTTACATTGAAAATAATTTGTGGTTACGAATTTCTCCAGATGCCCCTGCTTGCCTCTTCCACGATCTGTGTTGGCCTCTACAACGTATAGACAGGGAATCAGAGGGACCCAATGAACCTAGAATGTCTGATTATGTTACTGAGAATATCACGTTGACAAAATGCTGCCCCCGGTAGGTCTGTCCTCAATGGACCGGCAACTTATTCATCGCCGGCTTTAAAACCGGAGGACGCGGATGGAAACCGCTCCGCAAGCGGCAATTAATAGGTAACTCTGCAGCACATCAGCCTCTCAGGTCCAGCAGTCAAGTCAATCAGCAAAGGCAGATTAGATTAAAACATTGTACTTTGTTGATCTATTAAAAGATCAATAATCTTTATAGCTATGACCCTTTAGTAAATCTTAGCAATTTTTATGAATGTCAGCACATAATCAAAAAATGACCAGAAGCCTTTTTAAAACGTCTAACTTAACTTCTAACAATCAGGTAGGAACGAATAGTATTATTGATGAAAACATTACTTTGTAATATGTATTGAAAGCAACAATGCTTAATATATGGCTCATATCTTATAGACAAGAGCAGGACACCTGCAATCTTAAAGGGGCAGAGGGAGTAACGCGGTAGGCTGAATGAAGGCGTAGCGCACTGGCTTAGCTCTGCTTCAAATCCCATTGTCAACTCCTTATAAACGAGATACATCTCTTTAGTGTTAGGTGGAACAGTGGCTTAGTGAGTTTGACACCGAGTTTGAAGCGGGAGAACCTGGTTCAAATCCTGATGTCAGCTCTTTGTGACCTTGGGCAAGTCACTTTATCTCTCTGTGCTTCAGGCATCAAAAACATTGATTGTATGTGCAAAAATGATATGTGCAGTTAAGTACAATGTCAGCGTTATACAAGAAAAAAAAATACATACAGGCATACCCCGGTTTAAGGACACTCACTTTAAGCACACTCGCGAGTAAGTACATCTCGCTCAATAGGCAAACGGCAGCTCACGCATGCACCAGTAAGCACGTCCTGAACAGCAATACCGGCTCCCTACCTGTACCGAAGGTGTGCGCAAGCGGGGAGACTATAGAGCCAGTTACAAATGCCTTATTTACATCAGTTATGCACGTATATGACGATTGCAGTACAGTACATGCATCGATAAGTGGGAAAAAGGTCATGCTTCATTTTAAGTACATTTTCGCTTTACATACATGCTCCGGTCCGATTGCGTACGTTAATGTGGGGTATGCCTGTATAGTGCCAATTATATGATAAATGATGCATTACTGGCCATGCAGAAGGGGTTAAACATAATTTCTAAGTATTGGGGGGGGGGGAATTATTACTATATATACTGTATTATAGGAAATGATTACTGTACAGTATATACTGTATTATAGGAAATGATTACTGTACTGTATATACTATATACACTGTATTATAGGAAATTATTACTGTAATGTTTGCTTTGGCCCGCAGCCTATATAAGAAAAAAGAAAAGAAATAATCTAAGGCTTGTCAGTATTCATTTTGTACAATAAACAGCATTCTGGTAATTTAACTCAGATCAGTAAATTGAGCGCTGCTTTCCTCAAAGACGTGTCTTGTAATTATTTCATATTCTTCCCATTTTTGTGAAAGCTGCGAAATTAAAAAGATCTAAAGACAAAATTGGGAACAGTATTTATCACTGAAAACACGGGCGGGATTTTGTTATTGGACGCAACGTGTGTGTGTGTGTGTGTGGGGAGGGGGAAGAAGTCCGTTGGTGACGAAACACGTAGAGTGCAACCACACACACTCGCTCTCCTCCATAGGCTAAGGCCCCGCTGCACACGTCCGCACGGCCGCCTTACTTGCTGGCGGCGCGTGCAAGTCACCGCACTGCAATCTGCAATAAACTTTTTGCGGCGCGAGGGGGCGTGGCCAAAACAGGTCGGAGGGGGGGGGGGGGGGCGCGGCCATTGAGCCCGGGGAGGGGGGTGGAGGAGATTGTGGGTGAATGAGCAGAGGTTGTGCGTTCGCAGGAGGGGGTGTTGTGGGTCCAGGAGGCTGTGGGTCCGGGAGGAGAGGGATAGATCGGGCCATCTACTTTGCTCTTGCACAGGCACACCCCTCCCAAGCCATCCACCTCCTGTAGCTCCCATCCTTCCCTCCTCATTGGCTCACTCGCGTACAACGTGACGCGTCAGCGCTTCTGATCACCAGTGCCTTGTAGCTTCGGCCGGCTGACGCGTCACAGCACGCAGTGAGCCACGTCGGAAGGAGGCAGCGGGGACCACCAGACTGCAGATAAGGGGCTGGTGGCCCGCACACGCCACCGACGGCAGCGGGTCCTCAGCCTTATGGACGGTATGATTTCTCAAAGAACGTATCACTGCTCCACACCATGAGAACCTCTGGCAGCATTGTCTGACACCATGTGTCTATTGGCATATTATCAACGCTGACTATTACTATATATTGTTTGCACTGGTTTTCAACAGTTACATGCAGGACCTTTATGGTTATATTTCAGCATGCTCCCGTCATGTTTGTATTACAGTAGGTTTCACTTATTGTACCATCTGATTATGAGCATGCTAGAACTATATGCAGCCAACCAGGCTAACTTACCATTTCCCATGTAGTGTTGTGCTTAGTATTTGTGTTGCCAGTATATGTCTTTTTCCATGCTTTATGGTACATGCAGTAATGTGGATATTGCTTCATAATCAGATCATAATACTGTGAAATCTTTTACTTTCTGGTCTAACTGAGGGGTTTTCTTCTCCAGTCCTCAAGCCCCCTCCGCCCCCCCAAACAGGTCAGGTTTTCAGGATATCCCTGCATCAGCACAGGTGGCTCAATCAGTGGCTCGGTCGAAGAATGAGCCATTGATTGAGCCACCTATGCTGAAGCAGGGATATCATGAAAACCTGACCTGTTGAGGGGGCTTGAGGACTGGAGTAGAAAACCCCTGGATTTTACCCATTTACTGGAAAAAAGTATCTATTAGAAAAAGTGGGAATATCTTCAAAAGTGCTGTGCAATTTTTTGGCGCCAATTGTCAGTAATTCAGCAAATTTAGCATTTATTAAAAAAATGGGCTAAACTTTGCAAAAATCTGACAGTTTCGTTAAAAAATGAAGACAAAAGTCAATGGTACTCTAAAACAGGGGGACGCGCCCCCGAGGGGGGGCATGTGATCTTCCTGTGGGGGCACGGGCGGTTCCACAAAGCATTCAAATTAAATACTGGGGGATCGCGTGAGGCCTCTGGAACCTCAACTTACCTTGCTTCAGCTGGCGTCTGGAAGTGTCTCCATGGAAACGAAATGCAAACAAATGACACCGCAGGGGTCATGCTGCGTGACGTCACACACGCGTTGCCATAGCAACGCTGCATCAAATGACGCTGCGGGTTACGTGACGTCGCATGACCACGCACGTCATTTGATGCCACACAGAGCGAAAAGGGGGGGCCTGAGCACCAGAGAACAAGAAATAGGGGGGGGACGACAGGGGCAAAAGTTTGCGCTCCCCAGCTCTAAAAATTGGGTCTCTCTTTCTTTCTCATACTTAGACAAGTTTGTGACAAATGTGCTAGAAGTTTTTTTTACATGTAGCCATGTGTAAGATTGGTGTACATATCTCTTTCTCATGCTGGCAGTAAACCTGGTAAGTATGCAGGATTGCCAGCAACAATCAATGGAGGTTTGCCCTCAAACCCTGGTGAGGTGTCATATATCCCCAAAGGAAGTGACAAAATGCAGTGTGTCCACACTTACTGGTACAGAGCAGGTTTGTTCTCTGGGGGGTGATATAAGACACAGCACTGCCTAAAGTTAGAAGTCAGTTTCCTGTTGTTGTGCTGCCTCTGTTCAGTGAGAGGCACGTGAAGGTCTGCAACAGTGTTGCAGTGTCTCCTGCTAGCTGTGAGTCAGTGAGCATACGGAGCAGAGTTAGAGGAGCTGACAGACAGAGCAGCTCAAGAGAGGAACTGAGAGAGAAAAAGCAGCTCAGGAGAAGAGATTACAGCAGCCAGAGAAGCTGGGGAATCTCTTTGAGAGTAAAGGTGGAAAGCAGCTCTATTAGGGAGAATGGACCTTCCTAATGGAGTGCTGCACAGAGATGAGCGGCTGAGTTGCTATCTGTGAGGGGCAGCTTGCCCATACCATGCAAATAAAGATGGCATGTTCAAAGATACCCCCACTGTGTGAGTGTGAGATTACTCAACAGTGGCAGTCACCACCGAGAAGGAGTTCCTCACCAGGTCCATCTCCCTGCGGAAGCACAGATCCTGATGAGGTGGAGGCGTTGCACATGATGTAAGTAGGACTCGCACCCACTACCTCAGCTACCTGTCCTGATGACATCCCCTAATACCATCAAGCGGGAGACTCAGGAGTCCTGTTACTTGCAGGTGCACCACCATACACGATCACGTAATGGGGACCGGTTAGACCACACGGGCCAATGTGAGATTGGGTGGGCCAGACAAGGGGGTCCACCCGTTACATAGATTTCAGGCTTTGTGTCTAAAAAGAGGGAGTGAACTTTTCGCAACTATCAACAGCGTCGCAGCGAATCATGGCAAGTTCACATATCTCTATTGGCCGCCAGTGCAGGATTTATAAATCAGAGCGCAGAAATAACTGCGCATGGAATGCCACTCCCCTCCCGCTCCTCTGTGCTGCGGGAGAAATGAGCGACTCCGTGAGCAAAGGCGCTGACTCTGTAACCAACCACACTGACTTTGAATGACGGGAGCCTGGTTCAAATCCCTCTGACCTTGGGCAACTCACTCTTAATCTCCCTGTGCCTCAGGCATCAAAAACAGATTGTATGCTCATGTGGGCAGGGGCCAGTGTAGTAAATGTAATCACGGCCGTTCCCTGCGACCAAATAACCGCTGGCACTTGGCCGCAACTCACAACACCGCCGGGTCACTCAGCCGCCAGCCGCTTCTCTGCGGTCCCTAACCCTAACTCTTACACTAAAACCCCTTAATGTTAACCCGTAATACTAACGCTACACGCCACCCTAAAAACCTTAACCCCCAAAACCCTTAAGTTAACCTCCTTAACCTAACTGCTAAAACCCCTAAATGTAACCCTAACCCCTAAATCTAACCACTGGCCACTAAAACCCCTAAAACGTACCTTATTGTAGAAGCAGCCGGAAGTGGAGGTTCCAGCGGGGGATAGGCTGTGGAGGACGGTCCCTCTCTAGCTAAATGCTGTGGTCATTTGTCCTTGAGCAAATGTCCCATTCCGGGCTACAGTACAGGTATATTGTAATTGTATATTGTAATTGTGAAGGGCTTTGAGCCCCATTGGGACTACAATCTTCTCCGACACGAAGAAGCCACTTGACAGCATATTGAATGAGGGCCTAATTGCAGGGAAATGGTTAAAGCGCTTTAATAACTGAAGAGCCAGTAACTCATTGCCCAGATGGCTTCTCAAAGGGAACCAAAAAAAAAAATTAAATAAATATCTCACTTTGTATAGCAGCTGGAAGTATGGATATTAAAAACATGAAATGCTAATAAAGTGTAATACATATACTTTATATGCTAACACTTCTTATTTAATCAAATCCTGCAGATTCTGAAGAAATTATCATTTTTTTATTAGGGGAAAAAATGGTGCCATACAAAATGTAATGTAATATTTATACTGATACTTCTATTTAAAATGTACAGCCACACAAGAGAAACGGGTGTTCTCTGAAGCTGTACGGCACTAGTGCTGGAGCCAGGTAATTCAGTGATACGTATGATATCCTTAAACCTGACCTGTTGGTGGCCCTGGAGCTCTGGTGTTGTCCACCCCTGTAGTAAATGATGCCAAACTTTGGCACCATTTAGCAAGTGTAGCTCTAATTCTTTTGCTTGGTAAAAGTAGAGGACTGGGTAGCACCGCAGCTTCACAGGAGAACAATGGATCGATAACAATTCACCATGCTGAAATATTCAGTCACTCCGAGAGACAGTCAGCAGCACACACTGCCCCACACAAAGCAACATCAACTGTGTATTACTTTTGGCAACAAAACTTCTCTAAGTACTGTAATGAACAGAATCCCTGAAACGGGTATTTTTCTTTGCGTTATATTCATCTTGGAGATTTGCCCATTGTGCCATTTGCTGCTTAAGAACAGTCATTTGCTCCAAATTATTAAAATAACTTTTTTGTTTTAATTACTTGAATGTCACCTATGTAAACCATTAAAATATACCTTATACTACCAGCTTCACATTGCCAAGTCAGAACCCAACCTCACACTGATGACCCCCAGGCTGTGCTGTAAAATCTGTGTACTGTATTGCGGCGGGCATAAGTTTATAGGGGTCCATGTTACAATGGATAAGAAGCAAAAGGTGACAATGCGCTCCTGTTATTTCCCAGAATCCCTGGCTGCAGTGAAGCATTGTGTGCTGAATTACTGTGGGGAAAGGGAGATTACAGGCTGCAATGTGAAAAATAGCACACCATCTAATCCAACGCGTTTCATAGCAGGTGCTACTTCATCAGGGAGGTGATTGTATCGCCAGATGTAGCGTGTCCGGTAACATTATGGACAGGGAATAGTTCCGTGGGCGCCTATAAATTTTTTTCACTATAAAGGATATACGAAAACCAAGCCTGTTGGTTGTGAAGATTGTTGATCCTCACGGTGGGCTTGAAAACAAAGAGAAAGCACAACACATAGCGTAATACTGTTGAAACATTAAACAAACAACATATAAGACAACATATAACAGCTGAATACTGAAATGGTATTTTTAGGACAATAAAATCATTTAATAACAATTAATATTTAATATAATGCACAATTTGCATGGACATATAGATTTAAGCAATTAAAAATCTGAATAAGTGGTTCAACTGCTCCGTAGCACCAATGTTGATGATAGCAATGCCTACTCACCAGATGGAATAGGTTTGCAGGCAGTGGATATTTTAGAGAGTATCCCCTCTCATCTGTGTGCTGCTCTCTGCTTAGCTGGCATCTCTGTCGGCTCGTGGGTGCAGCTCATCAGCGGGGACTCCTGCAGCTCCAGGAAGCACGTCTGAGCAGATGGAACTCAGCTGCAGCTGATTCAGCACGATGTCAGCCACGGACCACCGTGAGCTCGTCTATCTGCTGCTCACTGCTAGCTGGCGTCTCTATCCGCTCGTGGACGCAACTTGTCAGCAGGTACTCCTGCAGGGCGCCAAGCAGGGCGCTTGAATAATGGGAAACCGCAACAGCTGGTTCAACTCGTCGGCGGCTATAAGAGATGGTTAGCTGGCAGCTCACGTTGATTCACCGATGTACGGGGGGTACTACACCAATGTGTGCGGGGCTTGAACCTCCACCCTTTTTTGTTTTAATTACTTGAATGTCACCTATGTAAACCATTAAAATATACCTTATACTACCAGCTTCACATTGCCAAGTCAGAACCCAACCTCACACTGATGACCCCCAGGCTGTGCTGTAAAATCTGTGTACTGTATTGCGGCGGGCATAAGTTTATAGAGGTCCATGTTACAATGGATAAGAAGCAAAAGGTGACAATGCGCTTCTGTTATTTCCCAGAATCCCTGGCTGCAGTGAAGCATTGTGTGCTGAATTACTGTGGGGAAAGGGAGATTACAGGCTGAAATGTGAAAAATAGCACACCATCTAATCCAACGCGTTTCATAGCAGGTGCTACTTCATCAGGGAGGTGATTGTATCGCCAGATGTAGCGTGTCCGGTAACATTGTATCATTGATGGTTCATACATTTGTACATCTAGCAAATGTTTGTTTTTTTAATGTGCTTTTTATTACGTGCATTTGTATACTGTACATAGAAATATGATTATAGTAGAAAAGAAAGCTATGTGAGAATTTTGCGCTGGTTTTGTCATTCAATATCTTTCTCTGATGCTCCGAGCCATCTATTTTGACAAGCTGCACATTCACATTTTTTTTGAGCATTTCCATAATTCCACTCTTTCCAAACCTTTTGGGGTATTTATATATACCCATTTACCTTTTCACCCTATCATCTTAACATTATTAGTTATAAGGTTGTATCACACGTAGTATAGAGCGCACCTCTGTTTTCACACAGGTGAAATATTGTGTTTGTGCTCATAACTGTTTCTTGTTATATTTACTCAATATATCTATTATGAAAATGGAAGAAAAAAATTACAAGTTGACATTAACACCTTCAATGCCAAAGGAACAGCGACACATCAGCAGTGAAGTGGTTAAGGGGCGAAGTAAACCCATAACTTGTTGGAAATAAACAGCTAAGGAACCATACAGACCTGTCCCTGGTCCCCCACCATTCATTTGTTAGTCGTCTTCTCTAGTCCAGCACTGGTAACATAACTTCATGTCAGACACATATAGATTATGTTAGGCTAAATGCATGTAAATTCTGGCATTATTGAAATGCTTGCTCTTTTATTGGTCAAAATTCCAGGCATTAACATCCAGTAATGACCAGAATTTTGTCTCCTGCCCAAATAAGAGAGCAGGCATTTCTTACCTGGTGTGGGCGAGAGGGAGGTCCGTTGATGGAAGAGAGCAGCTAGGGGTGGGCTATGATCCAGAGGGACAGGCAGGAGGAGATGTGATCTGGGGGGTCCAGAGGAGTAGGAAGCTAAGGGGCAAAAGGGAGGGCATTTATTGCAAAGGGGCAGGAGTTGCAGAGGGGCAAAAGGAGGCTGGAAGGCCTTGTGTTGTGGAAGGGCAGCATAATTTCATTTGGAGGTGCTTGTGATCCATTGGGCAGGTGATCATTCAGAGAAGTGGGGTGGTCCAGCCATCCGGTTGATTAGGTGAGGGGACGGCCCCTCTTTTCCCCTGACTAAAGGCGTTACCTGTCTGGCTGCAAGAAGGCATGAGCCTCCGCCTCTAGGGTGTCACTTGTCTGCCCTGGTGCAGCGTCTCCACCTGTGAGGGATCCCAACGCAGTAGGATGATCCACACACAGGAACCAATACTAGTAATAATCACACCACAAATATGTAATAACGGTTTTACTGAACACATATCTTATACTTCTACCACACAGTATATAACACTCCCAACCCCCCTTACACCAAGTGAGTGTCCCCAAAGTACAAAGAGTGCTTGGCACCAATACCCTGATGTCCTTTTACCTAATGTCAAGGCACACCCAAAAGTGTGTATGGTAGCGCTACCCATGAACCGTTAGTGCACTTTAGTTGAGGTACCTGCCGGGTACTCCAGCACCCGGTGCAGCAGACAAGTAACAGGGATCCTGGTGATCCAGCAACGTAATCGTCCGCCTCTGCGTGAGGTGAATTCCGGTAGAAGGGTCTCACCTTTCAGAGTCTATGATAGTACGGTGGTGGTCGGGTCCCAGACCACATGCCGCAAGTCAAAGCGCGGCGTCTTCACTAGCGCTGTCCGCTAACTATGTGCAACTACTGGGGAATGTCCCTAGGTCATGGGTTTCCCTGTAGCAGCCACAATTTGATATGTGAGTGGGGACTATCTCGGACCTAAAGGGTAATCTGGCCTAGTCTGGGTGCCACTGACACCCAGACCCTACCTTCCCCTTCTCTGTACAGGCTCCAACTGAGTAACTGAACTAACTGCCCTAACTGTCAGCACGAGCTCCTTCACGCCCAAACTGCCTCTCTCCCCTCACCACGAATGCAGCAGCCCTATTGGTTAAGCCTCGCCATGTGACCGCAGCTCCTGGGGCATTCTGGGAAGTGTAGTTCCCCTGCGGAGCCTTGTATAAGATGGCCACCGCAACTGCTATGCCAATGCGCATGCGCCAGTTCCCGTAATGGCCGCCGCACCTCTGCCCTTCTGCACGTGCGCGAGCCGTCTGTGCGCATGCGCTGAAACTGAAGATGGTGCTGCTCTCACTGGCATCTGCCCCGGAGCTTCCGGCGACCCGGTCGCACCTCTACTGCCTCCTGCATGCCGCCGCAACTCCCGACACGCCACCCGCAGCCGTATTAGCCTCCCCCTTCCCTGCATTGGAGGTAGGGGGGGCGCAGGGGGATATACAGTATATATATATACATACACACACACGCACAATACTGTTTATACATACAGTATGTTTTCCTTCTCTTAATCAATACCCTTATGCTAGTGTGATATTAATGGTTCAGCAGAGACTCCCCTCTTGCGATGTTTGCATTTATGCCTGCAACACTCAGGGCTCGTTTTACTAAGCGGTGCTATTCCATAATACACCGTCTGGCTCCAGATGTAAGTGGTCTGTAAGGTATGTTCTGCTGTTCTGAGGTATCTTATGGAGTAGCACAGTTTAGTAAATATGGCCTTCAATCCTAAAGAAACACGGTACACTCTTGTTTAAGGATGCAGCAACTGCAAAACAGTCATTTTTATTAAAAAAGAAAAGAAGAATATATGTGAACACAGAAGGAGGAATAGAGCAGGGGTGCTGAACCCCAGTCCTCAAGAACCCCCAACAGGTCAGGTTTTCCACTGAGCCTCACCTGTGCTCAAGCTGGGATAGCCTTAAAGCCTGACCTGTTGGGGGGTCTTGCAGGACTGGAGTTGAGCACCTCTGGAATAGAGTATAACCACCTAGAGGTAAGGTAGGAGTAGCTGAGTGCTAAGCACACTGCATTTGAAGCAGATGTACCCGTTTCAAATCCCAGTATCATCTCTCCTTCTTAACATGGACAGGTCACTTTATGTCCCTGACCCAAAAATGAGATAGTAACATATTATGGGGAAGGGACTCGTAAGAGAAGATGTTTCTATTCGCCTCCTGCATGCCCAACTCTTAGCTCCTTGAACAAATTTCCCTGAGTGGCACTGCTGGTAAACAGATAGTCCATTCATTCCTTAGAAGTGGAAAAGAGCCCTGGAACAGAGACATGGTAACTGGCATTTTAACAGAAAAGCTTGTAAGAGTGACATGACCTATAAAGGTCACTAGTTTGGACCAGGAAGCACATTTTGCACAGTTCACTCTGTAGTGCTTGCAGGTGTTACAAGACACACAGCTTTCTATCTTATTCACAGAAGGGACTGTCATTCACGAAATCTGCCATCAGCAAGGCATTTTCAAAAGTGACATTCTGTACATGAGAACAGAAGATGCTAATCTTCCGACTGAATGCTTCAATCTCGTCATACATAAATAAAACATTTGCATCGGGTCCCTGGTGAGATCTGCAGAGTTCATTCGGTTTGGTCAAGTAAGGATATAGGACAACATAGTGTGAATATTTGAACTGTGTAACATGTGGGCTTCCTGCTCCACAGTATATATTTATATTGTTTTATGTAGAGCTGAGAAAATAGGCACAACTATTTTGTTAACTGAAAGTAACTCTGTAGCGCTATTTTAACCCATTGCAGTGTGTCAAATGCAGGTGGTTCTGGAACTTAATGGAGTGTTCTTGGGGCTTTTTCCAAACTCCAGATCAAACTAAAAGGAGGTCCATCCATCCAAGTCCTTCTTTTCTGGAATTTGATGGCTGCTAAAAAACAAAGGTAGCTAGCTGAAGATGTCCATAGAGATAGCCTCTATCTTCAAATGGCCGGGGACATGTTCCGGCAGCAGGGGGGAGACACACACAGAAAGACACAGAGACACACACAGACACACACAGACACAAATCTCCCCCCGCACTACATCCAGCAGCGAGGGGGAGAAGGGGGCCGGGGAGATGTGACGCCGGGGGGGAAGAGGGGCACCGGGGAAAGGTGCCGCTAGCGGGAGGGGGTGGTGGGGGGGGGGGGGGGGCGGGGATATGTATTCAGTATTACATTCCCTGGGCGAAGCCGGGTACAAAAGCTAGTATGCTATGAAACTATCCCTTCATCCAAGCTCTGAATGCCATATATTTATTTCAATAGAGCTCTGACACGGAGAGATGGCTTGACAAACAGGGGCCTACGCACCGAAAACACAGCATCCCTTAGAGCAGGGGTCAGCAACCTGCCGCCAATTCCGGCGCGCACCGATGTCACAGAGGTCCGGCGTGGGACAGTGCAGGAGGCATGCCAGCAGCTAGGGGGGATGCCTGGCTTCAACAAGGGGCCCAAACAGCGCCGGCCGGGCCCCACGCAGCCAAGAGCAGCACAGTGAGGGAGGGAGGCAGCAGCTGGGGAGCGGCAACCAAGGACAGTGAGGAGAGAGGCAGCCCAATGTGTGTGTATGTACAGTGTGTGTGCGTGTATATTTGGGGGCAGGTAGTGTGTGTGTGTGTATTTGGGGGGGGGGTAGTGTGTGTGTGTGTATTTGGGAGGTTGTAGTAATGTGTGTATTTGGGGGGGTAGTGTGTGTATTTGGGGGGGTAGTTTGTGTGTGTATTTAGGGGGTAGTGTGTGTGTGTGTGTGTATTTGGGGGTATAGTGTATGTGTATTTGGGGGGTAGTGTATTATGTATGCATGTATGTATGTATGCATGTATGTATGCATGTATGTATGCATGCATGTATATATGTATGGTGTATTTGAAAATGACAAACTGTTTTGCATGAAAAAACAATGAAAAATAAATAAAGGGACTTATTGTGAGATACATTTTATTCCCCCACATTTCTTTTCTTTTTCCTAATTCTGATTAAACTAAGTGTGTCGTATGTTAATGCTTATACAGTATTACCCTATTAGTGTGTTACCAGTAATGTATATGTACATGTTTAGGGGTGGGGGTGTAATATTCATGCATGTTTTGAGGCTCTCGGAATATTTTGAACAAAGAATTTGTTTTATAAAATGGCTCCTCTTCCTTGAAAGGTTGTAGGCCCCTGCCCTAGAGAGATTAAAATGGCCACTAAATATTAACATCAAGGCCAAACAAAATGAATAGAAAAGTCCATCACTCCACAGTCTATAGGAATGCATAAAAAAAAAGAGCATTATGCTTAGGAATAAAGAGTCGGTATGATGACACTCAAGCGATGGCATGAATAGAAGGAACATATATTTACTAAGCATATGAAAAATAAACGACAAAAGGGACAATACGTTTCAAGTTGTAAACAAAAACAGCCAATTATAATGGCGTTGATTTGAATAACTATGGCATTAAAAGGAGCTACAGCGTAGGATGTTGCTCATATTTCAAAAAGCAACTGCTATCATCTGAAAAAAAGTAAATGACTAATAGTCTAAAGCCTGTAACACCAATAATACGGTGCAATAATTAGGGAAAAGGTAACATTTTAAAAACGAAAAAAAAAAAATGATATCCAGTCTACCAAATGCCAAGTGATATCTTCATCTATATTTTGTTTCGTTCTTTTTAATCCCAGGTCTCCTTTCAATGTTACTCCACACAAAAACCAGTATGTAAGGCATCAACACTTTGCTGTCATTTCCCAACAATGCTGTTTTTTTGTGTTTTTTTTAACACATTCTAATAAGAATGCCTTCTCTTCTCTTTCCCTGATATGTTTTTGTAAAGAAGCTTATGATACACAAGCTGTCTATAATTCTCTGTGCTGCCCTTCCATCTGGAGGCTTCCACTACTGCTGAGAAGCTGTCATTTCAACCTATTTTAACTATAACCTTTCATGCTCCATCACTGCAGTTTCATGTCAGATTTCTTTCTCGCTTCTTGTGTTCAATAATTCCGATCTGGTGCATCTTTCAACACAGCTGTATTTGCTCCGTGACACTTTTTTTTTACTCTGTCACTTAAATCAAAATTATCTTGGCTTCTTTTACCCAGTAGACAAGAAGCAGAAGGAAAATGTGTTAAGGTCGCAGTGCTAATGCACAGCCCCTAGCTATATGAAAACAATGGTCTCTTTATTGTATATTCTGTGATTACTAGATTTTCTATGAAACACTGATATTCTAAAATATACATTTTTCGTAAATATTTGTTGCACATCTTTTAAATGGCCTAATACAAAGTTAAATGGCAAAAAACTAAAAATAGAGATTGCATTACAGTATTGCTTTCCTTATGAAGCTTAAAGAGGCAATCCAAGCGGCATTTAATTTTTTTTTTTTTTTTTATATATGCAGCCTTTGATTATGTTTATTGAAAACGAATTACCTAAGCTGCCAAACGATTGGTTCTCCGGTGATTGATCAGCAAAGATCCTGCTTTCCCGGGTTCACTAAATATCTGCCTTTCAGTTTCAATCAATCATTCAGTCAGTGTAATTCAGCAGCTACAAAGGATTCTTATATTACTAATCTAAAGTAACATGATCTATTGTTAGTTTGCAGCTCAAACTGCTGGGAATATTGGCAACGAATGATAACAAACAGGAAAGTGTTACAAAGCTCTTGCACTGCCGGGGAAGTGCGCTAAAACCTGCTGTGGAAATCAAAGGATGCTCAACATATTAAAACTAATAAAAAATGGCATTAAGAGTTGAATAATAAAAAAAATGCAGTAAGTATCATCTAATATTAGAACAACAACAAAAACCCACACATGTAGGATATCGCTTGGATTGCTCCTTTAAACCAAGCAATTACACATTGATAGTGGGAAAGGCTAGTGTGGCGATGTCATATGGGCTGCAGATCTCTTATCGTGGAAATGGTTTGCCAGCAAGGTGTGTACTAATTTCACATATGGATGTCATATAATGTTAATCAGTATCTATTCGGATGTTCAAAGTATAGCAAAAAGTAGACAAAAGCATATAATATATCTCAAAAGCAAATACACGTATAACCACATATTCTTACCCTGAGGGCTCTCCCAGTCATTTATGCAAAGAGACGTTTGGGGTCACTAGCAAGGGCCCCTCATCAGAATTAGGATGATGGATTGGACGCGATTTGCTGCATCCCCATACTGATGCAGAGTCCTTGCTATTGACCCCAAACGTCTCTCTGCATACACGACTGGGGCCCCCTCAGGGAAAGAATATGTTGTTATACTTGTATTTTCTTTGGAGCCTCATTATATGCATTTGTCTACTTTATGATATAGTTTGACAATCTGGATATGGATATGAATATGAATTCCATGGTTTTACATATCAGGACATAATAACAATCATCTGTTCCTTAGCAGGTCTTAAAATTAGGAAAATACAACCTCAGATGAACAATAACACATGACATATTACACTGTGTCATGATATATTTAACAAAAATAAAGCCAAAATGGAGAAGCCATGTGTGAAAAACTAAGTACACCTTATGATTCAATAGCTTGTAGCACCTTAGCACGAATAACTTGAAATAATTGTTTTCTGCATGACTTCATCAGTCTCTCAAATCGTTGTGGAGGAATTTTGGTCCACTCTTCTTTACAACGTTGCTTCAGTTCATTGAGGTTTGTGGGCATTTGTTTATGCACAGCTCTCTTAAGGTCCAGCCACAGCATTTCAATCGGGTTGAGGTCTGGACTTTGACTGGGCCATTGCAACACCTTGATGCTTTTCTTTTTCCAACCATTCTGTTGTAGATTTGCTGGTGTGCTTGGGATCATTGTCCTGTTGCATGACCCAATTTCAGCCAAGCTTTAGCTGTCGGACAGATGGCCTCACTTTTGACTCTAGAATACTTTAGTATACAGAGGAGTTCATGATCGACTCAATGACTGCAAGGTTCCCAGTTCCTTTGGCTGCAAAAACAAGCCCAAATCATCACCCCTCCACCACCGTGCTTGACAGTTGGAATGAGGTGTTTGTGCTGATATGCTGTGTTTGGTTTTCGCCAAACGTGGCGCTGTGCATTATGGCCAAACATCTCCACTTTGGTCTCGTCTGTCCAAAGGACATTATTCCAGAAGTCTTGTGGTTTGTTCAGATGCAACTTTGCAAACCCTTCCGTGCTGCCATGTTCTTTTTAGAGAGAAGAGGCTTTCTCCTGGCAACCCTTCCAAACAAACTATACTTGTTCAGTCTTTTTCTAATTGTACTGTCGTGAACTTTAACATTTACCATGCTAACTGAGGCCTGTAGAGTCTGAGATGTAACTCTTGGGTATTTTGCAATTTCTCTGAGCATTTCACGGTCTGACCTTGGGGTGAATTTGCTGGGATGTCAACTCTTGGGAAGATTGGCAACTGTCTTGAATGTTTTCCACTTTTGAATAATCTTTCTCATTGTATAATGATGGACTTTAAATTGTTTGGAAATGGCCTTATAGCCCTTCCCAGATTGATGGGCAGCAACAATTGCTTCTCTAAGATCATTGCTGATGTCTTTCCTCCTTGGCATTGTGTTAACACCCACCTGAATGCTCCAGACCAGCAAATTGCTAAAACTTCGGCTTTTATAGAGGTGGTCACACTTGCTGATGACCAATTAATCAAGGGCATTTAATTAGCAGCACCTGTCCATTACTTAGCATCTTAATTCCTATGGAAGCAGTAAGGGTGTACTTAGTTTTTCACATATAGCTTCTCCATTTTGGCTTTATTTTTGTTAAATAAATCATGACACAGTTTAATATGTCATGTGTTGTTGTTCCTCTGAGGTTGTATTTACATAATTTTTGACCTGCTAAGGAACAGATGATTGTTATTATGTCCTAATATGTAAAACCATGGAATTCAAAGAGGGTGTACTTTATTTTTCACGTGACTGTATTTGGATTAACAACAAAGGAACCCCTGCTCTATTTCTGTACTGAGTACATCTAATAATTCTATTCTTTGTAGATTTCAGGAGAGTTGGTGGCCCCACCATTGTTTATCTTTTAGAGTGCAACTTGCTTACTGGGTTTTCCATTTGATGTTATCTAGAGAAAAAGTTACATCATTCTAGAGCAGGGGTGGGTAACTCCAGTCCTAAAGGGCCACCAACAGGCCAGGTTTTGACTGAGTCCACTGATTGATCCCCCTGTGCTGTAGCTGGGACTGATTGAGCCACTTGTGCTGAACCTGGGATGTCCTGAAAATCTGACCTGTTGGTGGCCCTTGAGGACCGGATTTGCCCACCCCTGCACTAGAGTGTGCGGTCAAGTAAAGGATGTGGAGCTTTGAATGTAGGGTGCCTGGCTCAGGAATGGGAAGGACGGGTCAAACGTTTTACTGGAAATTGCCTAATAGAGACCGTGTCTAGTATTGTTGGTTTGGTAAAGTGTGGAATTAGCACATTTCGCAGAGTATCCACCTATAATTATTTGGATGGTTCAACTTGCAGTGCTAATTAAAGAAAATTGAGTTTAATCATTACTTACAATAACAAACTGGTCAATGTGCTTATTTTTCAGGGCTGTATTACCGCAATTTTATGACCTAAGTCATCAATATTGCAGTAATAATTTCTGGGGTGCGATATTTTTAGACTAGTCACGATGTGTGTGGGGGAGCTCGGATGGCAAAATCTATGATGTCATAATAAAGGGAGGGAAACACATGGTACACAAGCAATCTAATTGGTTGATGTACCATGGTGTCGCTCCATGTACCACAGCCCTAGCCACTATAAAAGGCCAGGACCCTCTCACAATACTGCAAGTCACCAGGGAGGCCACATCCGGTGGCTGAAGATTAAAGAAGATAGAAAAAGTCTTAAGAAAAGAAATACAGATGAGTCTTCAAACAACTGAGAATCCAGGGCTTCATATCAAGTTGAGGATCCCACATCGCAGGCCATGGATTACAAATAGACCACAGGTGCTGGATTTTATTTTTTTATGGTGTTTGTATTTTTATGGGTGGGCATCTGCCCTATGGTTCCAGACGGCTACATCCCTGAAGTTTAGGACAGCCTTCATTCAGGATTTTATTACAGGTGCTTCTCAATGGGAGTCTAGATTGCCAACGTGCAGGTTTAGGCTGCCACAGTGACAATCGAATGGTTTTTGTTTGAAGTTTCTTTTTTTTCAAATAATTTGTAATAATTTTATTAATAATGTCGTTTTTATTACCAACCGCCCTATTAGTCACATTTAGCTAATATAGCTATAATATAGCTATTGGCCATTACTCAACATGAAGATGGTTGTGTGTGTTGGGATATATGGTTTGCCTTAGCGGTTGGTAAAGCATTGCATGTCAATGCCTTTCTAGCCACTAAAGTAGACAAGGGCGGTAGGTAGTGTACTTTAATTTGTGTGTTACCCATTTAAATCCATTTGTGGTCAGATAATCATGGAATTCCGGGACTAGCTGAAAATGTGAGCTACTGAAGGGTTAATATGTCATTAAAGGTGGTGTGTTTAATATTTTATCAATGATAATATGTTGGTTTAGCTTATCATGCCTATGCATGTAATGGCCATTACATTTTCAGTTAGTAAAAACTATTTTTAGTGTTGCGTAGTAAAACATCTAAACAAAATGTTACCATCACTGATGTGACAATTGAAGCCCAGCAAAATGGAAGCTACATGTAATCATTCTTCAGATAGTTCCGATTTAAACAGGAACTCTATTTTGAGTAGATATCAGCAAACAGTATTTCTTGTTTGACGTAATATACATGTAAATACCTTCAAATGGATAACTTACCTATAGATTTAAAAAATATATCCATATACAGTACCTATATGCAGTAAGTGTTACAGTGACAGGTAGAAAAAAATCTACAGAATACAGATGGACATAGAATCTCTCAGTACCACAAAGATCAGTGTTGGGGCCAACAGGTTTTTAACTTGTTTATGAGATTGGCATTGAGAGCAAAATCTTGATCTTTGCTGATGACACACATTTATGTAAGAGAGAAGAAGGATCAAGGACAAGTACTGGGACCCCTGGTTTTTAGCTTGTTTATTAATGACCTTGAGGTTGGCATAGAGAGCAAAGTCTCCATCTTTGCTGATGACCTTGATGGAGAAGGATTTAGGAGTGCTTGTAGACAGCAGCCTTAGTAATAGTGCCCAAAGTCATGCAGTAGCTGCAACGGCAAATAAGATTATCTCGCATAAATTGAGGTATGGATGGAAGAGAAGCATTCATCATTGTGCTACTGTATTAAATCCTTGGTAAGACCCTACCTTGAATTATATAAATGAATAAAGGGGATAGAAGTATGTGTAGCCTCTAACTTATGAGGCAAGGCTAGCTAAAGTAGATTTGTTTACATTACAAAAGGTGTCCAAGAGGAGATATAACTTTACAAATCTATTCAGGGTCAAGGAACTTTCAAGTTAACTATTCATCCCAAGACCAGCAAAATGACACAGGTTCATCCCTTAAGGTTGGAGGAAAGGAGATTTCACCAGCAACAAAAAAATGATTCTTTACAGTAAGGGCAGTTAAAATGTGGAATTCATTACCCATGGAGACTGTGATGGCAGATCTTTTTTTAGAAAGGAAAGGTATACAGGGATCTACTAAATAAGTAAACATGGGAAGGATGTTGATCCAGGAAGTAATCTGCTTGCCATTACTGGAGTCAAGAAGGAATGTATTTTTCCCCTTAGGAGATATAATTAGATGATATTTCACTGTGATTTTTTGTTTGCCTTCCTCTGGATCAACATACTGTAGATACAAAAATAGAATAAAGTATCGGTGGTCTAAATTTAACATAGTTTGAACTCAATGGATATACGTCTTTTTTCAACCTCATCTACTACGTATGTAAATCTGGTCGAATATCAATGGTAATGTTGAAAGTCAGTCTCTTAATTAGAATATTTTCTTTCTTTTATTAGGGAAATCAAAGTTGGCCAAGCCGTTTGAAACCCAACAGGACCCATGTTTGTTTACCTCTCACAAAAAAAAGCATTAACATGAGTTAAAGAGAGAGATTTACCTCACAATCAAAGGAACCAATATCTGTTTCATTTCCAACCAGGATTTTCAACAACTTGGCTAAAGAACAAAACGGTGGCTGTTATGGTAGCCCTCTCTCTCTTTATAAACTGTTCTGCAAATGATTTGCTGTTATAATGTACTTTAATTTGATTCCTCTTGGATCTGGGACCCAGGCCAGCCCTTAGCATTTCAAACCCCGTCATTTAATTAATACGGAGGTGTGCCTTTCTTGTAAGTTTAATGTGTTCATAAACACCTGAGACTCTTAATGGGGTAATGCTGCAGAAAATCGGTGTGTTTTTTGCTTTTGTTGTTGCTACAATTGATTTACATTTAATTGCCATGCGCAAAGCAGCATCCGCCATAAGGTGATTTAATGAAGCTCAATATTATGTTGAATCGTCACTGGGTTTTCTGGGAGAAAATTATTATTTTTTTCTCATAAAAAGTACCGTGCTGGTTGGGTGAGTTGTGCTCTGTAACAATGACACAGAAAATGGGGGTGGCCAACTCCAGTCGTCAAAGGCTACCAACAGGCCAGGTATTAGGGATAGTAATGTAGGTGTGCAGCGCACAGCATCCAAACGAGAGCAGGTCTGGCAAAAACTTTCTTTATTGTTAAGGCATAAAAATGAGGGACGCAGCCCTTCTACGCGTTTGGTTACAAATGCGTTATTTACATCAGTTATGCATATATATGATGTTTGCAGTACAGAACATGCATCGTAAAGTGGAAAAAAAGTAGTGCTTCACTTTAAGTACATTTTCACTTTACATACATGCTCCGGTCCCATTGCGTATGTTAAAGCGGGGTATGCCTGTAGTATAGCAACAGTTTCAATTATTATTATTTCCTTCTCTAACATGTCGCTCCTTCCTTATTTCTAGCCATTTTTCATATTCAGTAGAGGTGCGCTTCCTAGAAATCTTATCATCTAGGAATCAATTAATGAATGTCCCCTGTTCATTGTGCTTCCATTGGAATGCAACTGAACTCCAGCATGGAGACGATCTCTTTGCAGGATGCCAAGTAGGGGCCTGTGTGTCAAATACAATTTCAAGGTAAACGTACTCTACCAGATATATCTCTACAAATAAAAAAAACTAATGAAAAACCTTAACTTTTTTTTGAAAAATAAATTTGATGCAATCTCGTGCCCCAGAACCAAACTAGTTTTGCCTGCATAGGGATTTTCTCAGTGTGCAAATGAGGAATGCGTGGCAATATATTAATAAATAAATAAAGACCTTCATGAAAGAGTATAACAAAACAAAAAACGGTATGGCAAAGATAAGAGCAATTACCCAAGTTACTAATCTTTGAGTATTTTCTTTATTTTGTGCTGATGACCTCAAAAAATATGTTGCTCGGAAGGAAAAAGTCATGTTGTTTTTTCCCATTGACTCATTGTTAGCTAAATATATTTACCGTAGGTAGTAGTGCAAGCGTTAAATCCCATAGTTGAATCCCCTTGGGTACCAGAGGAGGCAGCAACACATTGCCCTCAAGGGGTTAAAGTATCCAGATAAGAATGAGGATCACACAAAATTTGCAACCCCTGCATATTTCATCCCACTTGGGTAGCAAACAGCTGTCTAGCTCGGCAACCTGCTGAGCTTCTGCATTTACTGCTTTATTGCTTACTATGAACAAATCTAAAGAATTGATTTTCGAGATGGTTGCTTCAGAAGACTCTTTCGTTCAGGGATGTCAACCTCGGTGGACCACATCTAAATCCAGCGCGTTTTAGAGGTCTTGGCATTTTAATGAAAAGGTGCGCATTTGATCAATGAGACTCCACTGAAGTCTATGGGATGGTTTATCGTAAAAATCAGCGAGTCTCAAACTCAGTGGAAGATGACAGGTACAATATGTATGTATATATTTTTTTTATATACGTAGCACCGACAATACATGCAGAGATTTACAAATTAGGCTGAAATGTGTGCTTCATTCTGTTTCTATCATCTAAAAATTATACTTCAAAATAAGTCATCAGATATGTTTTAAGCTATTTTTGTGGATTAATCTGTTCTGACAAACATCCCATAAAAGTGACTGACAGAAGTGCATAGTATTGTCCCCCTCAGATAACATATCCAACGTAACTCAGGGGGTAGCGAGCTACCATAGAGAATTACGCATAGAAAGGTTTTATTTCAATTTAGGGAAAACCACAAAGCCCCCTTGTGGATCGCCACAGACTGGTAAAGGCTCTGACGCATTTCGTGGGTCATGTCTAATGAAGAGCCCTCTGCATGGTTGGCTGCTCGCTACCCTTTTTTTTATTTTTTTTTATTTATTGATGTTTTACATGTGATTGTTAGTTTGAGTTAGGTCTGACTGCACGGCAAGAAGTTGTATATATGGGACAAATTAGCTCATAATATCAGTTCCCATATTTTTTTTTACTAGTCTTGAAGCAGCAGAATATGACAATATATTCCAACATAACACACCAGAAGGCGACATGAAGCCTGTTACAGCTGTATACCCCAAAAGGCAAGAAGTATTGAATGGATTTTGTTAGCCTTTTTTTTAAATTATGTTTTTATTGATATTTTCCTACATTGTAAGTAGGATACAGAATAAAACCGGTAAGCGGATAATCCTTAAATTATACATGCTATTTACTGGTCAACATATTATCTACCGGTGTTGTGTTTCACAATCCTCTTAGTATCACTGTCAACATCATATTTATCATCCAATATATTAAAATGATACCCCTGTTCAGTAGCATGTACATAAACATATCTCCTATGCTACGTTTATTTAGTTTATTTATAAAAATGTTTTACCAGGAAGTAATACAGTTCTTTTCAGTTACCTCTCAGTTACCTCTCGTTATCAACCATTTCCTAGGCACAGAGTTATGACAATACATGGTTACATTAAATGAACAAAGGTTATATCCACAGACAGTTAGAGACATGGACAGTTAGAGATAACATATGATTATTCGTGTATGCAACAGTTACAATAGTACAATTGCGCTAGAAGAGGTAAGATAGGCCTGCAATGTATGGGGTTAAAGAAGAAAGTGTGTTGGCAATATATAGAATTTTGCTGCGTATGAATATATTCTGATATCTGAAAAGAGTGCAACTTTATATAACGACTATTTAATATGCTATGACACCGCTTCTACAGATGCAGCCACGAGAATCCGAACACTTGCCTGGGAAAATCTGGGGCAATCTCCCAGTAATGCTGCAACATTTCTGTGACATTTCTGCAAACAGACTAATGGCCCATCGTATTAACACAGCGGGGGTCCCTGGCAGCCTCATTCAGTTTGAAACATTAACATTCAGTTTGAATGGGACTGCCAGGGACCCCCGCTGTGTTAATCCGATGGGCCATTAGTCTGTCTGCAGAAATGTCACAGCATTACTGGGGTATTGCCCCAGATTTTCCCAGGCAAGTGTTCGGATACTCGTGGCTGCACCTGTACATATCAGGTCAGCTGTGAACTTCCATGGCACAGAGAAGTGTCTATGTAGCACATTGTGTAGCGGTCATTGTGCTTATTTAAGAGCTTATACCCCACATCGTTTGTTACTACTGTGTCATGTGAAGTTCAGGCATGGTGAAATATCTTAAAGTAACATGGAAAAGAACACTTTTAGTTCCATGTATACTTTGCTCTCCAAAGTGAAGGGGTTTCCATCTTTTATTCTGCCCTCTATGGCTTTTTCTTTTATTTGTTTCACTAATAACAGAGAACCTTCTGGGGTTTGCGCTGTGCCTATTCATCTAACTCCTAAACATAGATCCAGTTCATTATATGTAACACTCAGTAATTAATATGAAAAGGTCATGATAATTTAACATTCAATTATAAAACGCCTAACAGATCTATTTTAGGTAACCACTAACCAATACATTTTCTATGAAATTAAACACGCTACACATTTCTTTCTTTTGTTTTTTTTTTCTTCTTCACAATCTTCTGTCTCTGACAGCTGAAGAGATTGACTTTAATTAAATAGGTTTCTATTTAATGTCAGGGTTTGGTCTAAATCCAGCATCATATGAATAAGCGCGGCAGTAGTCATCTTAATGCTGTGTAAAAAAAATAAAGGTTTCCACCCCGGATTGTCAATGAAAATGGGGGAAAGGTGACAAATACAGTGCGTGGCTGAAATAGCTGTGTTCGTGCTAACTCAAATCGATTTTTTTTTTCTGCCAGCTGGACACATCTTTTAATTCTCAAGGATTTGAATCACTCTCATTCTACATGGTTCTTTTATTAAAAATACAATAAGGACATCTTGGCACCCTGATAAAAAGAAATGAATAAACATGGTTCCTATTGTCACTACAGTCAAGCACGCATATAAACTGCAAATAAAATAGGTGATCGTTTAGCATATAATTTCCCTGATTTTCTTTATGGAGGTAAATAGATACGTTATACTATAGTTTTGCTTTACTGTATGTATAAGCACTTCCTTTGTTATTAATAATGTCACTGCAAATGAAATGCACAACACACAATGCTGCCAAACGTCGTGGCTTACTCCGGAAAGTCGCCGTCTGCACAGCACAAAAGGCTTCTTAACCGCCGAGTGACGGCAAGCCCACGGCACCAGCGTGCCACAGTCCCTCCCGCCGCGGGTTCACGAGCACCACGGGCCTCACTGATGAAGAAGAGTCATCCTCTTCCATTCTCGAGGTGGCCAGTTTGCGTTCAGTGCTCCTGCAGGCACGCAAGACCAATCTTCTCCACAAAACGAGCAAAAAAGCACATGGCACTGCTACGGTACTAGAAGAGAGCATACGTGGGCACAATGGATTTCCAAATGATCTCATTTATTTAGCCAAACAGAAACACAACGTTTCGACAATAAGTTTTTTTTTAAGTGAGGTATAATACCATTTTTCATATTGCTACGGTACTACCGTCATGGTGCCCAATGTGTGCCAGAGCCCGTGGTGTTGTAACTACATCACGGGGCACAGGCTGGTATCCCCCCTGTTCGTTCTTTTTTTAACCCCTGTCTCCCACTCCTTTTTTTTTTTTCTTCTTTCTATTTTTAACAGGGAATCAGAGGGTGCCCAGAGCTGAAATACATTCTCTGGCGAAACTCAACAATTTAGCCAGACCCTTTTTGGATCTAAGGGTTTCATCAAACTTTTATATATATATATATATATATATAATTTTCCAAAGTTTTTTTTTTTTCAAATAACAAAAAAAAACAAACAGGAATTGAATTTGAGTAAGTTCGCCCGTCTCTAATTGTGACCACATCGTATTCACGTTATAAACAGAGGGCTTAATGACGGCTACATCTCTGTAAATGGCGTTTCGGTGCACGTTTGAAATCGCAATTGTAATAAAACTCCCAGTTGTTGGAGATGTCTGAAAAACAGATCGCCGGTGCGAGCCCGGAAAAAAAAATGAAACATTTTGCTGTCATAGGGATCTGCATCACTTTGCTGTGCAAAACAGGCTTCTCGGGATACAACAATATGTTTGATATCAATAAAAGGTACTGCAGCTCATAAATAAGATTATTTTATCCAGGATCCTTACAAAATGGAATGAGAAGAGATTATATTGTGCAAATGAGAAGAGATGAGATTGTACAGAGAAACAGCAGCTGGCGTCGCGTTCGGTTATTCAGAAACCAAGCAGTTTGAAATCACCCTAGAAAAGTTTGAGCGTTTGGGATGTTATTACGGTTTTCGTCTGAAGGATGCAAGACGTTGGATCGAACAAAACATGACTTGTGATCAAAGAGATCTTGTCAGATTAGTCTTATTAGCTTTCATTTTAGTACAAGACAACAAAATCCACAAACTTTACATAACATTTTGGTTTTGATGAAGTTGTACCTATATGGCACCAAAATATTCTGTAGCGTAGTACAATGTGGCGGTACATTTTTCATGAACTCTAGACCGATTTATGGTATTGTTACAACAGATGCAGCGGCCGTTATTTGAACACGTCACGCGTTGTATACCTCTGAATACCCATGTCATGGCGCGTGATTTCTTCCAACCGTTCCGCCTTAAGACGCGAGTGCTGGCGAGTGCAGAAAATGGCATTTTAGTGTTGTGGCTTTTAAACACCTGACATTGACACGGTAGCACAGTACTGTACACATTACAATTCATTAATTTCATTGCATTTAATTGCACACAAAGAAACAGAATCCATGAAATTGAAACAAAACAACCGCGATAAACACGTGTGCCATGGGAGATTGGCCGCGTTAATGCCGCGTGGAGTACAGCAGCGCACACGAAAACAGCTCAGTGATTTGTTCGAATAACGGCCGCTGCATCTGTACATGCAAACACTAGAGATGACAACCCCGACAAAGATGGATGTGCTCGCTACACCTCTTCTCGTTGTATATGCTGTGCTCTGGCGCCTCTTATCTCTAACCCCCTCTCTCACATGTTACACCCTACCTACGGAATTCTCTCCCTCTCAATGTCCATGTTTGAATAGTCCTGGAGTACCACAACTCCATCGAGTATAATATGTACTTGAATGTACTTCTACTGTTTGTTATTCTCTCCACATTACATTTTTATCTTGATGCACGTATTCGATTACATTATTGTAAAGATCTGTGTACTTTAGCCTATAATCACCCAGTACACAGTGTTTCCACTGCAGCCAGGGACTCAGGATAATGACAAGCAAATGAGCACTTTTAGTACATTTCCTTTTGCTTGTTACCCACTTTGACATAGATCACATATGGTAGGTTGGGGACCTCTTGGAGATGTATGAATATACTCCAGTGCTCTTTGTCGTTAGGTGATCTATATAATTTTTTTCGAACAGAATATACTGCATTTTAATACAAGGTCTTATGAGTTATATTTTTAAGAAGGCCAAATAGAATCTGTTTTATTGAGCTTAACCAGATGCCTGCCTTCTGTACATACAAACATAGGATAAGTATCTGTCGTCTAAATTTAACATGGGTTGAACTTGATGGACATACGTTTTTTCTCAACCACGTCTACTATGTAACTATGATGGTAATGAACATGTAGAAGTTGAGAAGAACCAGAGGTTCGAAGGGAGAAAGCTGATTACCATAAGTCCTACAGATGTGTAGAATGGCAAGAAGCATGTGGAGGCTGAGAGGCATCAGGATACCATAGTCAGATTATCACTGGCATTCTTGAGAACACACGATTCGCTGTAATTGTCAGAAACCCAGTGTTAAATCTCACTTTATTGGGGTTGTTGTGCACTATCATTAGATGGCTGGACAGAGCCCCTGCCTCAGCATAGTTTTAAGCTGTAGACTCAGTGCTCACACCTGTTGCCAATCAGCCTCATGGACACTCACTTTGGCCTCCTTTACAAACTGATCAGAGTATCTATCTGCCTAACTTGCCTGCTGCATGATCTTCTGCCTGCCTACAGTAACTACGTTCATGATCCCAGCCTGCTTGACTACTGTACGTTGCTTTCTGCCTACCCTGATCCCGACATGTTATACCGTTTTCCTACCTGACCTTCGCTCCTGCCTTGCCCATCATACCACGTTTGTACGTCTCTCCTGCCCTTCGCCAACTCTATGTCGATCAGCCTGTCTCAACGGCCACATACCAGGCTCCAGTTTGGCCTGCTTCAGCCATCGGCATCCGCTTTCTGTCGTGGAGCCCACCTTCATCTGTGCCTTACAAACCCTTGTATATGAAATCTGCATTTGCTTATGGCACAACATTAGGATTCTTTTTGCTGGAGCTGCATTAATTAAGGTCAAAACAAGTCATGAAAAAATTGTACACACAGTTTAAAGAGCATAGTATTAACTATTTTTTTTTTTAAATTACTGCCAGCTACAGTAGTTTGCATATCTTTGTAGCTAGTTTAAACAGTAGGGAAAAGGCTGTTTTGTAAGCTAAAACATACCCAGTCAGATAAAGACAGAAGCCGTGTGTGGGAACAAAGGTGGAAAGCTGATCTTAAATGGGACACCAAAATGCATTAAATCCGTCATCTACTCTCCAATACCGAGAAGGAAATATCTGTAAAGACATCCATCTTTGTGAAGCAGAAAACATTTTCTTTAAAGAAAAAAGTATCAGTTTTCAGGGACACTTTAGGGGCCTAGTCACTAAACTCTGAAATAGTCAATGCAAAATCGCCCAGCAACTGTATGTCATTTAAAGTGATCACAATCTGGCGTTAATCTATTTGGAGGCATCAAAATCAAAGGGCCCTTTTCTACATTTGGTCTCCCTCCCTCGTTCCTCACCAGCAATAATCCTACCTCGCTTAGCTCAGGGAGGCAAGGTTTGTGACTTTGCTGGCGACTTTCAATCTTTCAGCTTTGATGAACAGACTGCGGTAATATGGCATCTTGTGCGTTTGCCTGATTGGCATAGTGCACAGAATTGCATGGCCGGAATCAAACAGTTGTCCCACGGATTGGCAATGCCATAAGCGCTTACAGCATGATGTGAACCCAAGAAAAAACAGTTAATGTTAAAGTGAAATTGCAATTTTCTGAGTGCTAATTTCCATATTAATACGGAGAGTCTCTGGGTGATATATAAATATACACACACACATATATATATATATATATAAATATATATATATATTAGGAATTACTGGCAGTGGTGGATTAAGACCCTCTGGGCCCTTAGGCACTAAGACTTTGGGGGCAGAGTTGCGGCATCATGTGACGTTGGGCGGGCATGACAATGCGACGCTGCAGGAGGAGGGTCACTAACCCTAGGTAAGGTGAGGTCCAAGGATTCTGCAGCTCCCTCTGCCTGTCCCGGCGCCGACAGTAGGAGGTAGAGTATGGAAAACAGTGACCTGCTGCATGGGGAACCGCAGCACCGGCCCAACTCAACCTACAGGGGGCCCCAAGGCATAGTGGGTAATCCGGCACTGATTACAGGGAGTTGCCTGAGGCAACTCATTTTGACCACATGAGCTTCAATTGGCAAAATTAGCTACAGAAGGCAGGGATTACGTTTGCTTGTAAAATTAATTAAAAAATATGTGTAAATGATTTCCTGGGTAGACTAACTTTGCTGATAAAAGGTGTGCTCTTCATGACCTATTTGACCAACTTTGTTTTAGCTTGGAGTTTGGCAGAGGTCAAGGGACAAGGGGTGGATATCATCACAAATCAGATTGACGGATTAATGAAGGTCATGTAACTTATCTTTGTTTCATTGGGTGGGAAGGAGGGAGGATGGGTATTTGTAAATGTGTCCCCATAGCACGGGGATGCAGTGCTGCAGATAGATGACAGCTTTCCTAACGGCTTCATAAACATTAGGAATTGAAGCGTGAATGCTGGTTTTGCATACAAAGCAGATACTTTCCCTTGGATGGACTGAATTTCAGACCCTGCCAACAGCAAGGGGCACAGCAGGGCGAAAAGAAGGGCTTGATTTTCCAGTTAATTGACTTCAGTTAGGGCAATAATAAGCGGCCTTTAAACAAGAATTTCTCCAAAATGAAGCTAGAGGACAATGAATAGCACTTATGGATGGCAAACATTTCTAACTTTCATTTTTTAACCTTTATGATGCTACAGGAGTTGCTAACTACCTTTTAAACCCCCGTACACAATGAATTCCTGTACGAAGAGCTTGCAATCTTCTTAACTGTTCTTAAAATGGGGTATTTTACATCAAAGGTCTGTGCCATAGGTTTAAAAAAAAAAAAAAAGAAACAATATGTAATCATTCTTTTTTTTTTATCATAACCCACAGTTTTTGTTTCGGAAACCTTCCTTTTATGATTTCTGTCTATTTAAAGCTTTTATTAAAATAAAGGTTTTAGATTGCTAAAATCTCGTTCTGTTATATGTGCATGGTTTTTGAAACATGAATTGTAGTGATTTGCAATGCCCTATCTAAGAAAAAGTTTAGGAAGGCTCTGAAAAAAGAATGTACAGTACATGTATCAGCATCTGCATAAAATATTGTGTGTAGTCTTAAAACACTTGTTATAAAGTAACTTAAAAAGATTAGCATAGTAACAAAACCTGAAAGGCAATTTATAGACTTGTTTCTAGTGATGGGCAACATTTTCACCAAAGTTTGAATTTTCGGTGAAATAGCCAAACTATTGCATTTTGGATTATTTGCAAAACCATTGGAGTTTGCCAATAACCGCTTGCTAGTGTTTTTTTATTTACTTTTGAAATTTTAGAATAATGTGAAAGTGGGCAGCAATTTGACCAGGAAAAAAAAACAACAAAGATAGTTTGCACGGCAAAATTGTAGAACTTTGCTCAAATTTGTGACACTGAAAGTTTCATCGAAGTATTAGCACAATTTCATTTTTTCCCAAAACTCTTAAAGGAAAGCCCTGCAAAGCATATTTCGACACATTTACCAACCCATAGTCCTTTCACTGTGTGCCACTTTTTGTGCTCAAGGACATGTCAAGGTCAAGAATAGTGCAGAAGTGTATGCAAATTCTCAGCATATCATTTCCAAGTTCTACCCTCGTTGACCTTTCTGAATGGTGATAATGTTGTTGACTGATGCACAGGAGAACGTATACGTAGATTCGCACAGGTTCATAACTTCAATACAGATTCCTTACCGATATCCAATGGAGAGGGTCTATGTTCCATACTGGGTGATATTTAGTGCAGTAATTTGTAACAATTGGTTCTGTATAAAGATTGCTAGGAACCTACAAGGCATGTTCAATCTATTTTGCAGTATTTCAAAAAATATTACCAGTAAATGCACCCAAAAGTCACCAAAAAGCAAGTAGTGTCCAATGGAACACAACGAGTCAGTTCCATTGTCTTATCTAAGCCCATGCAACAGACACTACAGAAAACAAAATACAGCTCAACCCCCTTATAACGCTGTGCTTGGGGTCCAACGAATCACCTCGCGCTATAAGCGGATCGCCTTAGAAATAATGTACAATTGTATGCATTGTACAATAAAATATTTAAGATACCAATAATCGTGTTGTAAAGTATTCGTAAATACAAAAATTGGGAGCCACACGTGCATCGCGTTATAAGCGGATTCGCGTTGTAACGGATCACGTTATAACGGGGTTGAGCTGTACTAACTCAGGCAAAGGAGATCATAGGTTCCCTAATATGGGGTCATAAACCTTGTATAGACAAGCTTATGCAAATATATTTGGCTATACATGATTGTATGTAACTACTGTATGTGTCTCTATACAAGGTTTATAATTATGGTATCCTTTATGGATACATGTGATGAATGCATGTTCTTAATTTTGGTAATAAATTATGTTTTTGGAAATCCAGAGTGCTGTCTAAACAAGTTTATTTTCTATTTTAGCTGTCAGTAGCTAATGTCAGCTCTATGAAAGTGTTTTCTGTACAATCCCCCACCCCCCAAATACATTAAAAAAACACCCCCAAATAGGGTTGCCAGGTGGCTTCTCCCAAAATACTGGACACAGTGGTGAAAGGTGTAACGCGTTTGAGACACACACACACACACACACGCACACACGCTCAAGAGAGAGACACACACACACCCCTCTCTCTGCTCCATGCTGTTCCCTCCTCCTCTTGGCCCCACTCTTAGGCTCCTGACACCTCCTCCTGATTTGCAGCATTGCCCAGCAGCAGCCAATCAGGATGGAGGAAGCTGCCCAGCCCCCTAGCAACAGCCCTGCTCAAGGAAATCGCACGACCCCACAAGCCGGTCAGATCCGTATGTCCAGAGAGGTAATGCTGGACACATACAAGTCCAGTATTACATCTAATTTTTTACTGGGCAGTGTGTCCAAATACAGGTCAGTCCGGTTCAATATTGGACACCTGGCAACCCTACCCCCAAATACATAGAACCCCCCACAGCCCCTCAAATACATACCAAACACACACTTACAGTACCTTGGGGATGGTCTCAGGTCCCCGGCTCTCCCACGCTGTGCAGGCCTCTCTCACTCTCCTGCACCGGCCCTCGGCACCGGGCCTCTCCCAGGCTGGTGCACGCGCCAGCGCCAATGTCAGAGAGAGGCCCTGCGCCAGACCTAACTACTTTTTCCGACTGCCTGTCCTCTCGTTGCTACCGGGCCCCAGCTCTTGGCCTCTCTAACTATTCCACGCGAGCCTCTCTCTCATGCCAGTGCACACCAGAAGCTGGGCCCTGCACGCGCCGGTGTCAGAGGCTCGGCGTGGGACATTGAGGGAGGTCCACAACTGGGGAGAGCCGGGGCCCGGCTGCAACAAGACAAAGAAGTTGGGCCCCCCCCCCCGCAGCCACTTCTCCCGGCTCTCCCCCCGTCGGCCCTGCTCAAGGTCAAGTTTTCAGGATATTCCTGCTTCAGCACAGGTGATGCAGTTTTTGACTGAGCCACTGATTGAGTCACCCGTGCTGAAGCAGGGATACCCCAAAAACCTGTTGGCAGCCCTTCAGGACTGGAGTTGGCCACCCCTGGTCTAGAAATACAGCTAGAGCATATTAAGAAATATTTAGCATGTTAATTTTTAAGGGAGGTTAAATGTTTCCCCAATACAACCCATGTCCCTTCAAATATATCTTTATTTCTATAGTTGGTATTGATGTGTTATGACTAATACGAAAAGTATAATTTGTATTGTTAAAGGTGAGGAGTTTTTGCTTTCTATTACATAGCTATTACGGTATTGATTTTTCATACATAGTAAATGTTATTTCCACAAAGTGCCAAACAGTTTTTCATGGCTGAAATTGAGTAACACAAAAAAAATCAGAAATACAAAGCAAGAAACCGTGCTGTTTAAAATTCAGTAACATTCAGATGTTGACGAGTTGAAACATACAAAGCTGAAATAAAATGGAACTCAAAGCTCTGCTGCTGGAAGGGTAAGAAAACATGTCATAAGTGATCCATATTGAGAAAGACTGTACGTTTTGATAGAAACTCTGGAGTTAGTGGATAACACTTGGATAAAAGGCTGGTCTCTCGGTTAAAAAAAAACATCAATTTAACATCAATTCTCAAACACTGTAAAACAACAGAGCATCAACAAGCATTGGCCAACTATTTTTACTCAACATTATTTGATCTACAGACGAGCCAACGAGTATTCTAAAACTTGCCTTAAACTAGCCGGGTACATGCTGGGTACATGCTGGGTACATGCTGGGTACATTTCAGTGACATTTCTGCAGAGGCTAATGGCCCATCGGATTAACACAGCTGGGGTTCCTGGCAGTCCAATTCGGTTTGAATGGGACTGCCAGGGACCCCCGCTGTTAATCCGATGGGCCATTAGTCTGTCTGCAGAAATGTGTGAAATGTTGCAGCATGTACCCAGCATCTACCCAGCATATACCCAGGTTTGTTTTAGAATAATCGTCGGCGCTACAGTACAGTAGTTGGTCTTAAAGTACAGAGCGGCAGTGAAACGTCCATACAACAAACATAAGTCCACCTCGGGATGGGAGAGGGGATGGGCGAGGGAGAGAATTTTGCTAGTGTCCCAAGTTATTATATACCTCCCCAAACACACCTTTATACAATAAGTGGAGAGATACCTGTGCACACAAAGGAACACCAGAGATATATGCAAACTGAAGCCATTTAAAACGCTTTGCTTATCTCAGGATAGGACTCTCTCCCCTAAGCAACATCAGGTTAAATGCTTTAACCTGAATGTCCTTAGTGGATATGTGATTAGGGGGAACACCTCTTTTGCAGATCATCAGCGCTAACAGCCGGGAACACAATAACCATATGTAGCCCTCTTTCCCCCGTTTCTAGGGAAACTACCGTGGTGCTTTACCTGGGTGGCTTACAGGAGGTCTGATCCTCCGCTGAATGGCGCCTGGGGTGGCCTTGATCACTTACAAATACAGCGCCTCTACCTGGGAAGGATCCTCACGCAGTGGGGTAGCCCCTCCCAAGACAGTACAACCAGTAATTACTCACCAAGATATGATATAACAGTATTTACTGAACACATACTTATAATAACTGATTACACAATACAGCCTATACAATATATATACACTTGGGTAGTACCCCCACAGTACTTGGGGGTGCTGTGGCACCAGTGCCCCGGTGTCCGTCCCACAATTTCAATCACCACCCAGAGTGTAGGGAGTAGCGCTAACCCGTGGATTTTTGGTGCACTTAGATGGTATACCTGTCCGAGCACTCCAGTACTAGGGTGTTGCTGAATAACCAAACAATCAGTCTTTTCCACCGAAGGCGTCCGTCTCTGCGTGGGGTGAACTCCTATTGGAAGGTCTCACCTTTAAGAGTATATTAGATCGTCGGTGGTCTGGTCCCAGACCACAGGCCTTGTGAACTGCGTGGTATCTTTCACCGGCGTGCTGTACCCACACTCTACACAGCTACTGGGGAGAGTGTCCTTAGCTATGGGCCTTCCCTGCAGCAGTCACAACCTGATGGGAATCGGGGCCTAGGGGATCTCTGGCCTAGATCAGGGGCCACTGGCACCCTGAACACATCCTCATCCTTCTCTGTCCTGCTCCCGACTGGTGTGGTGCTCCAAACGTGCCAAATGTATCTATTTCCCCCCAGGGAATCTGGCCGTGCTATTGGCTGTGCTTGCTCCCATCACTAGCAGCCC